>NW_026606147.1:0-252421 GCF_029834395.1 Sorex fumeus | reverse complement strand
GGAGGGAAGGAGGGAGGGAGGGAAGAAAAGAGGGAAGAAAGAAGGGAGGGGGGAGGGAGAGAGGTCATAATGCTGATACCAGGAGTTAATTTCACTCTGAAGACTCCTGGTTCATGTTTCAATTATCAAATTCAAATACAAAATCAGCAAGTACTAAGAGACAGGCAACTCATTTGCCTCTGTGCAGAGAGTTCTGATGGATGATGACAGGTGAGCTCTCACCTTGAAGTTAATGCCAGTTATAAAGCTCAGGGCTACACACAGGCTGGTTGTACTGTACCCGCATCTCTGGGGCCATGAGCACCTTGTTTAGAGGAGTTCTCTGTCCATCAATCTCTCACCTGTGACTGTCAAGCTATCTGGTGCTTATTAAGGTATTTATCCACTGTTGTTTTCTTCTGCTACTGGTAAAACTATTTTTTATCTCTGTTCTGCTTAAAGTATAGCTTTGACCTGTTATATAAAAATAGAGCTAATTGTGAGAAAAGGTGAAATCATGAAATTTGCGTATAAGTGGATAGACATGGAGAGCATCATGCTAAGTGAAATGAGTCAGAAAGAGAGGGACAGACATAGAATGAGTGCACTCATTTGTGGAATATAAAGTAACCTAATTTGAGACTAACACCTAAGGACAGTAGAGATAAGGTGCCAGGAGGATCACTACACAGTTTGGAGGCTGGCCTCACGTGCTGGGGAAAAAGGCAGTTGGGATGAGGAAGGGACCACTAAGTAAATGATGGTTGGAGGGAATGCTTGGGATGGGAGATGCGTGCTGAAAGTAGATTAAGGACCAAACATGATGGCCTCTTGGTATCTGTATTGACCAAAAGTAAAGAGAAAGAAGGAATGTACTTGCAACAGGAAGGGGGTGGGATGGGGTGGGGGAGGCGGTAGAGATACTGGGGACATTGGTGGTGGAAATGTGCACTGGTAGAGGGATGGGTGCCTGATCATTGTATGACTGGAATGTAATCAAGAAAGTCTGTAACTGTATCTCATGATGATTCAATAAAAAAGATAATAAATAGAGCTAATAAATACTGTTTACTCCCTGATAAGGGAAACCCTCAGTCAGATAACATAGAAAGTCTCGTGCTTTTTTATAATAGGTATCAACTGACTTTATTATTTAAGGAGGTCTCTTGAAAAAGTCAACTATTTAACTTTCCTCTAGTCTTTATACATAAAACAAATTGCATTCTTTTAATTTCACACATTTATAAACCATCTATGACTCGGCTCAGACAGCTTTATGGACAACTCTTTACAACCTTCAAACAAGAGAAACAAGTTAAGCTATGTAAACTCTTCTGCTGAACAGAAATAATGCAAGCAATCCTAATTAATTTAAGAAAATAACCCTAAAGTCAAAGTGACCAAATTAGTTTATAGTAGAAATAATTAGACCTACCTCAATTATACTGATCCAAAATTTTTAAATAAATTTATAACAAAAGTCTAAGGTGTTAAAAATGATCTCTAAAAATATATTTGATTGTCACTTCAAAAATATAAAAGAATCAAACCATCATCTCAATAGATTTGTTAAAATTTGGTGCATGTTCTTTTTTATTTTTAAGAGATTCCTTTTGGAGCAAGAGAAATAGCTCAACCAACTGGAGGGCATTTACAAGAAGACCCGGATTCAATGCTTTAGCATTTCCTGATCCCCCCCAAACACCGCCAGGAGCAATCCCAGAGCACTGACACAGGAGTATCCTCTGGGTACTGCCAGGTGTGACTCCCAAATATTTTTTAACTAGATATTTTTAAAGATAACTTTCTCAAATAAGATTTTGAAAGTGTTTTCCCACATGAATTATGATTAAAGAATTATATCAGAAAAAATACTTCTTTGACATTGAGAATCAACCTATGTAATTCTTCACATTAAAATGTTTTTAAAGAAACCATATGACCATCTCAAAGAAAGAAAATTTTGCAAAATCCAAAATATATTCCTGATTACTTATTGTTTTGTTTTGCTTTCAGGTGGGTTCACACAAGTGATGCTCTGGGCTTACTCCTGTCTCTGCATCTCAAAGAAAGAAAATTTTGCAAAACCCAAAATATATTCTTTTTCTTTTTTTTTCCCCCTTTATTTTATTTTATTTTTTTTAAAGTTGTAGATTTACAATTTTTTGTGCTTTGGTTTCAATTATACAATGATCAGATACCCATCCCTCCACCAGTGCCCATTTTCCACCACCATGGATAATATCCCTCCCACCTCCATCCCCCCATCCCCCCTGTCTCTGTGGCAGGGCAATCCCCTGTGTTCTCTCTCTCCTTTTGGGTGTTGTGGTCTGCAAAAGAGGCATTGAGTGGCAAACATGTTCAGTCCATAGTCTACTTTCGACATGCATCTCCCCTCCTGGGAGGATCCTCCAAACATACTTTATTTGGTGCCCCCTTCTCTATCTGAACTGCCATTTCCTCTAGGATACCTGGCTGGCCTCTAAGTTATGGAGTAATCCTCCTGGTGCTGATCTCAGCTATTCTTGGGTATTAATCTCATACTTTGTTACTTTATATCCCCCAGATGAATGCAATCTTTCTATGTCTATCCCTCTCTTTCTGACTCATTTCGCTTAGCATGATACTTTCCATATTGTACCACTTGTATGTAAATTTCATGACTTCATCTTTTCTAACAGCTACATAGTACTCCATTGTGTAGATGTACCAAAGTTTCTTTAACCAGTCATCTGTTCTTGGGCATTCAGGTTTCTTCCAGTTTCTGGCTATTGTAAAGAGCGCTGCAATGAACAAACAAGTGCAGATGTCACTTCGACTATACATTTTTGCCTCTCTGGGATATATTCCCAGGAGTGGTATTGCTGGGTCAAATGGGAGCTCAATTTCTAATTTTTTGAGAATCGTCCATACTGTTTTTCAGAAGGGCTGAACCAGTGGACATTCCCACCAATAGTGAAGGAGTGTCCCTTTCTCGCCACATCCACGCCAGCATTGGTTGCTTTTGTTCTTTTGGATGTGGGCCAGTCTCTGAGGTGTGAGATGGTATCTCATTGTGGTTTTGATCTGCATCTCCCTGATGATTAATGATATAGAGCATTTTCTCATGTGCTTTTTTGCCATTCGGATTTCTTCTTTGAGAAAGTTTCTGTTCATTTCATTGCCCCATTTTTGGATGGGGTTGGATGTTTTCTTCTTGTGGAGTTTAACCAGTATTCTGTATATCCTGGATATCAACCCCTTGTCAGATGTGTATTCGGTGAATATCCTTTCCCATTCTGTAGACTGTCTTTGTATTTTGGTCACTGTTTCTTTGGAGGTGCAGAAGCTTCTTCGTTTAAGATAGTCCCATTTATCTATCTCTGTTTTCACTTGCTCGGCCAGTGGCGTGGCATCTGTGAAGATACCATTAGCTTCAATGTCATTTATGGTTTCTGGTCTGATGTTGAGGTCTTTAATCCATTTTGATCTTACTTTTGTACATGGTGTTAGGCAGAGTTCTGACCCCCAGGACTTTGCAGTAAATAATGGGGTATCCCAAATGGAGAGTTCTCTAATTTTGCTGTGTTTATGCAAAAGGACAAGCCAGGTTTGTTAAGCTATCTTGCAAAGTTTTAAAATGAAGGTGGAGAGAAAATCATGTTTCTGTAACTTGTTTCTTGTAAGAATCAGATTCTAATTCTACAGAGGTGATTGGGTAAATGTGTGAATTGGCCAATGTTGCTTTGGTTTCTGTTGCTTTAACTCTTTTTAAGACTGCATTGAGAAATCTCTAACATCCCTGTCCAAGATAGTCTTTCAAAACTGGAGAGGACTCGACCTTCGACCTGCTGTTCTCAAGAACGAAGGGCTCTGCGCTGCTCTGGCGGAGGAATGCTGTTTCTACTCTGATCACCCTGAGGTTGTCAGAGACTCTATGGCCAAGCTACGGGAAGGCCTTGACCTATTATTTCTTAAGAATGGGGGGCTGTGTGCCGCCCTAGGTGAAGAGTGTTGCTTTTATGATGACCATTCAGGAGTGGTTCGGGACTCCATGACCAAATTAAGGGAAGGATTGGAACAACGAAGGAAAGAGAGGGAGTCCCGAGAAGGGTGGTTTGAATCCTGGTTTAATCAGTCACCCTGGTTAGCAACTCTCCTTTCGACCCTACCTGCACCACTCTTGATACTTCTAACTCTGTTTACCTTGGGACCCTGTATCCTCAATAAATTAGTTACGTTTGTTAAGGAACAAATTAATTATATCCAATTGCTAGTGCTGAGACAGCAGTATCAGACTTTACTCCATGAGGAAGAAAGTACCACCTAAGAATATCTCTAGGATTAGCGATATGCACAAGAAGAAGTGGGGAATGAAAGGAGCTAGGAAGGCTAGGAAGGAGTTAATTAACTTGGAAAATTGCTTTCTGTAAACAGTTCAGCAGACTTGAAGTTACAAAATTGGATTGAATCCAGTAGATGTGTAAGGTATGGGTTAGACATAACTATTTAAATAGATAGAGTGTTTTGACCATTCTGGAAACTGAAACTATGTGACCGGGTCAAGGTGTTTGAGTTGAGATACTGCAAGAAAAACTGCAAGGAACCTAGCAAAACATGTATGTTCAAAATATGTGGCCTTTGTTCTCAAACTGTATAAATATGACCTGTTTCTGAGTTCGAGGCTCTCAGACTCTGCCCGCTCATGGGTACGTTGTGGACCCCCAGCATGCTGGTCTGAATAAAACCCCGCTTGAATTCCTGCAGGAACGTTGTCTGTCTGGTCTCTCCGTGCCGCTCAGGGTCAGGGAACTCCCGACCCCAATAATATATGAGGAATAGGTGGGTTGGAGGGATAGCACAGAGGGTAGGGCGTTTGCCTTGCACGCAGCCAACCTGGCCTACCCGAGTTTGATTTCTCCGCCGGTCGCGGGGAGCCTGACAAGCTACTGAGAGTATCTCACCTGCATGACAAAGCCTGGCAAGCTACCTGTGACATATTCTATAAGTCAAACACAGTAACAACAAGACTCACAATGTTACTGGGCCCGCTCGAGCAAATTGATGAACAACGGGAGGAGAGTGACAGTGACAGCGAGGAATAGGTAAATGTAGACAATGCCTGGATTTACAAAATGTTAATTTCATAGACTACATGGTAGCACTAAGAAACGCTTTAGGAGCTAGAAAGAGTGAGTAGTGGGTAAAGTACTGGTCTTGCACACTGACAACCTGGGGTTGACCCCATCACTCTAAATGACAGGAAGTATCCCTAAGAACAGAATCCAGGACTAAGCCAACAACAACAAGTTTCAATTTACATTTATATAATTTTCCAAGCCACTTTCAAGTTATATTTATATCATTTCCTTCAAATCACCATTTTGGTAGTACAATAGTTTTATTTAGAGATCGTGAGAAATAAAAAGAGGAGACAGAACCTGACTTCTCTGAGGAGAGCTGAGAGCAACACCTGAGGTGAAGATGAGAGGAGGCACGCACTTGTCTTCACAATTTTGTAGTAATTTTATAGGTTTTCTCCTAGGCTGCCCCAAGGCAGCTTTTCTACCTAGATAAGTCTGTTCACTGCTACACTATTGTCAAAAAAGAGCCTGAGACTTTTGATGACTCTCCTTCATGTGCTTACCACAACCATTGCTCATGGTGGAGCTTCTCTGCAAGGGCTCCAAGCTCCTCTGGGCTTTTGCTGGGGCCAATTAAAGTCTCATCAGACCTCACTTCCTACGTTCAAAAAAGTGGATCAGGCAGTATTGAGTCTTGTCACTCTAGGGCCAGTAACAGTAACTTCTTCAGTCTCATCTTGGTTGTATTAATTCCGAAGAACTCAATCCCTGGGAGCCCCCTATCGGCCATTCTTACTAAAGGGAAATGAAAATAATGAAGCAAACTGCACTCATCTGTGGAATATAAAGTAACAGAATGGGAGACTAACACCCAAGAATCGTAGAGACAAGGACCAGGAGGTTTACTCCACAGCTTGGAAGCTGGCCTCAAATGCTGGGGGGAAAGGCAGCTCAGATAGAGAAGGGAGCACCAAGTAAATGCGGGTTGGGAGATGCGTGCCCAATGTAGACTATAGATCAAACACAATGGTCACTCATTGTCTCTATTGCAAACTACAAGAACAACCAAAAGGAAAGAGAGAACAAAAGCGAATGCCCTGCCACAGAGGCAGGGTGGGGAAGTGGGGGTGGGGTGGGGGTGGTGACAGGGATCCTGGGATCATTGGTGGTGGAGAATGGGCACTGGTTGAGGGATGGGTACTCGATCATTGTATGACTGAAACGTTAACTACAAAAGTTTGTAAGTATGTAACTGTACCTCACAGTGATTCACTAATTAAAAAAATGTAAAAAAGCAATAAATAAAATTAAATTAAAAAAGGAATGATCTCCACATGTTGAAGTTAAATCACCATTTGTGGGTTTTTTTAAACAGATTTGAAATGAGGCGAAATGATAAATAAAATACTTATGAATTATTAGAAAAACTAATGAGAGCACCTAAACCTACACATGTCAGACATGTCCATCAGAGAAAGAATGATTACTCAGACTGTTCTTTGACCATTCAGTTCTGAATGGTAGAACTCAAACAGTGTAAGTTATTTTAGTCCAAATTCTCTATGTATATACAGCAAATACATATTTTTTATTTTTATGTATTTTTTAACAGACTTAGGAATTTTCTTGGGCTGGAGCAATAGCACAGAAGGTAGGGCATTTTCCTTGCATGTGGCTGACCAGGCCAACCTGGGTTCGATTCCTCTGCCCCTCTCAGAGAGCCCGGCAAGCTACCAAGAATATCTTGCCCATACAGGAAATCCTGGCAAGCTACCCGGGATGTATTCGACATGCCAAACACAGTAACAACAAGTCTCACAATGGTCACGTTACTGGGCCTGCTCAAGCAAATTGATGAACAATGGGAGGACAGTGCTACAGTGTGTTTCAGTCATGCAGTGTTTGAGTACTCTCCACCAGTGTCCATTCTCTATCACCAATGTAAAAATACAATAAATTTAAAAAAGGAATGATCATCACATGTTGAAGTTAAATCAGCATTTGTGGGTTTCTTTGAAAACAGCTTTGAAATGAGGCTATATGATAAATAAAATATTATGAATTATTAGAAAAACTAATGAGAGCACCTAAACCTACAAATAACAGACGTGTCCCTCCCACCACCCCCACCCTATGTCTATGTCTCTGTGGCAGGTGCATTCTCTCTCTCTCTCTCTCTCTCTCTCTCTCTCTCTCTCTCTCTCTCTCTCTCTCTCTCTTTCTCTCCTCTATCCTCTCTTGGGTGTTATGGTTTGCAATAGAGTTAGTAAGCAGCCATCATGTTTGATCCATAGTCCAATTTCCACACAAATCTCCCATCATGAGCGAGCCCTCCAAGCATCATTTACTTACTGGTCCCTTCTCTATCCCAGCTGCCTTTTCCCCCAGCACATAAGATCAGCTTCCAAGCTGTGGAGTGATCCTCTTGGCCCTTATCTCTACTATCCTTAGGTGTTAGTCTCCTATTATGCAGCAAATATATTGAAATTAAAACTTTCTGTCTTTTATCTTTTATTTATTTTTGTATTTGAACCAGGCTGAGAAGGACTTAGGGGATAGTCCTTGTTCCATGCTCAGAAGTTCCATCCTGGAGTGTTACATAATTGAGAGAAATTGGTTAAACTTACATATGCTCTAAGACAATACAAACCTGTGTGCAAGTGAAACCTTTACACTCTAGAGATAACAAACTAATTAGCAGGAGTGGACATGAGGCATTTGAAATGACATTTAGCACATCTTTCTATTGAAAGGGAGAAAAAGTTTGAAATAAAATTTTATTTTATTAGAAATAGATATAAGGATACACAATTACCAAATTTGTAGTACTTTTACTACAGGCTGGAGCGATAGCACAGCGGTAGGGCGTTTGCCTTGCACGCAGCCAACATGGCCGACCCAAGTTCGATTCCTCCGCCCCTCTGGGAGAGCCTGGCAAGCTACCTAGAGTATCTTGCTCACACGGCAGAGCCTGGCAAGCCACCCGTGATGTATTCGATATGCCAGACACAGTAACAGTTCTACAAATTCTACAAATTTGTAGAATTGTGAAAAAGAAGGGCTGGTGTAAAAGCACAGTGAGGGGGGCGTTTGCCTTGCACGCGGCCAACCCGGGTTCGATTCCCAGCATCCCATGTGGTCCCCCGAGTACCACCAGGAGTGATTCCTGAGCGCAGAGCCAGGAGTAACCCCTTTGCATTGCCGGGTGTGATCCCCCCCCAAAAGAATTATGAGAAAGAGATCATTTCTCCCCCATGTTCACTGAAAGTGAACACCTATGCAGTCACCCCAAAATCTAAAAGACCACCAGCTTTCCACACTGGGAGGGTGGGGGAAGGGTGAGCGTCAGAGAAGCCATGGAAGGAAGAAGGAAGGGATCATCCCCCTGAACCTTTCTTGTGCCTACAGTCAGAGGGGTGCAATCTTGAGTGGGGGATATATAAAAGTGAGTGTTATCTGCTTCCTAATTATGTCTGTAATTGTAACAATATATTCATAAAAAGTTCAGAACTTCTTTTGTTTTATCTTTTATTTATTTACTTTATTTTCGGTCGGCCCAGGATCTATTCCTTCGCCCCTCTCGGAGAGCTCGGCAAGGTACCCAGAGTATCTCACCCATAGAGCAAAGCCTGGCAAGCTCCCTGTGACCTCTTCAATATGCCAAAAACAGTAACATCAAGTCTCAAAATAGAGACGTTACTGGGCCCACTCGAGTAAATCGATGAACAATGGGAGGACACTGCAATGCAGTGCTCCTTTATTTTAGTATTTGGGCCTCACCTAGCTGGCCTTAGGGGATAATGCTTGCTTCATGCTCAGAGAAAACCCTGAAAGGGTTACAAAATCGAGGAAAATTGGTTGAACATACATAATCGCTAAGAATATACAAACAGTGTCCAGGAACAAGCAGAACATTTCAGCACTAGAGAAAAGCAACTAGTGAGCCCGCACATGAATATTTTGCAATGTATTAGAAAATAACTTTATGACGAAAGAAAATATGAAACTAAAAATGTCTGTACTTAAAATTTTCTTATTAAAAATAGACATAAAGAGAGAAACAGCCCCTAGACAGCCGGTTTTCAACCCCTGATCTGCGTGGGACAGGCACAGAGGCCCAGCTCTGGGCAACAAAGCTGAATGGCTCCAATTCCAACAGGTTCAGCCCGCCCCCAAGGGCCTGGGTCCCTCTCTGGGCACGCGCAGCTAGAAACAGCCCTTAGACAGCCGGTTTTCAACCCCTGATCTGCGTGGGACGGGCACAGAGGCCCAGCTCTGGGCAACAAAGCTGAACGGCTCCAATTCCAAACAGGAGACGTTCCCAACTCCTCGCCCAGTGCCAGGGACTCTTTCCGGAGCCGCGGCCGCTAACGCGGACGCGAAATATTTTCCCACTACATGTACCATAGGAACCATAAGCTAACTTCTTAGATGGAAACTTCTCTATTTTAGCTCAGCCACTAGAAACACAGTAGCCAATAACTCATAAGCTTATCTTAACTCACACAGCATATCAAGCAGAATAGTAACAGTGAACGTGAAGGACTAAACCACACCTCTCACAATGGTAAAGCAACGCAAAAGCCCACCAAACTTTCATATAGAAGAGTCTAGCCCAGATGACACCAACAGTACTGTAGTGTTAGACAACCTCTCTGACAAGGAATTCAGAAGGGAGCTACTTACGATGCTTAGGGAATTAAAAGAAACAATGGAAACCAATGCCAATAGAAGACAAGAGGATCTGAAGGCAGAAATGAGGAAAATGCAATCAGAAATGTCAGACTTGAAAAATCTCGTAGGCGAATTGAAAAGCTCAGTGGAAAGCCTCAGCAGCAGAGTAAGAGCGGCTGAGAACAGAATCAGTGAGCTCGAAGATGAAGTTCAGAGACTCTCCAGAAAAGAGCAGAAAATGGAAAAGAGACTCACAATTCGGGAACAGATGGCAAGAGAAGATCGTGATGAAGCCAAGAGGGGTAACATAAGAATTATTGGAGTCCCAGAGGGACAGGAAGAAAACCTCGATGAAGAAGAAACTGTCAAAGAAATCATTGTTACAACATTTCCAGAGCTGAAGAAAACTTGTGACCACATTCAGGAGGCCCGAAGGGTAGCAGCTAGAAGAAATCCGAATAAAAATACCCCAAGACACATTCTGATCAAAATGACCAAAACCTTAGACAGAGACAAAATTCTGAAAGCAGCAAGATCGAAGAAAGAAATCTCTTACAAAGGAGCATCCTTAAAATTCACAGCTGATTTTTCTGATGAAACCCTCATGGCCCGAAAACAGTGGTGGGACATAGTAAAAAAACTCAATGAAATAAATGCCTCCCCAAAAATACTTTTCCCAGCAAGACTCTCATTCATAATAGAAGGAACAACACACAGTTTCACAGACAAACAACAGCTCAGGAACTTCATAGACTCAAAACCATGGTTACAAGAACAACTAAATGGGCTACTTTAAGGCAAGAAAGGGCCCTCAAATACACCAAATTTCAACAGAACAATGGGACAAAATCCCATAACAATAATCTCTCTCAATGTCAATGGGCTAAACGCACCAATTAAAAGACATAGAGTGGCAGGATGGATTAGAAAATTGAACCCAACATTCTGCTGCCTGCAAGAAACGCATCTCAATAGTCAAAGCAAACACAGACTCAGAGTCAAAGGCTGGAAAACAATCCTACAGGCAAACAGCTCCCATAAAAAAGCTGGGGTAGCCATCCTTATATCAGACCACATCGATTTCAGAGTGAGGAAGGTCATAAGAGACAGTGAAGGCCATTTCTTATTGATCAGAGGATCTGTACAACAGGAAGAACTTACAATAATAAATGTATATGCACCTAATGAGAGACCAGCAAAGTACTTAAAAGAACTAATCATAGATTTGGAAAAAGACATCAATAGCAACACAATACTAGTGGGAGACTTCAACACTGCTTTGTCACCTCTTGATAGATCAACCAGACTCAAGCTTAGCAAGGACATACTTCATTTGAGGGAAACAATGGAAGAAAGGGACTTAGTAGATATATACAGGACACTTCATCCACAAAAAGCTGAATACACATTCTTCTCAAGCGTACATGGAACATTCTCCAAGATAGACCACATGCTGAGCCACAAAACATGCTTCCATAAAATTAAGAAGGTAGAGATTGTATCAACAATCTTCTCAGACCATAATGCGCTGAAATTAGAAGTAAATCACACACAAAAACAGAAAACTAAATCAAACACCTGGAAATTAAACAGTGCACTATTGAACAATGAGTGGATTAGACAGGAAATCAAAGAGGAAATCAAAAGTTTCCTAGAAACGAATGAAAATGAGAACACGAGTTACCAAAACTTATGGGACACAGCAAAGGCTGTGTTAAGAGGAAAGTTTATAGCTCTACAAGCATTCCTCAGGAAGGAGGAGCGAGCACACATAAGTAACCTAACCTCACAGCTTAAGAGCTTGGAGAAGGACCAAAAAAAGGAGCACAACCCGAACAGGAGAAAGGAAATAATAAAACTCAGAGCAGAGATTAATGAGATGGAAACCCAAAAAACAATCCGAAAGATCAATGAAACCAAAAGCTGGTTCTTCGAGAAAATTAACAAGATCGATAAGCCTCTAGCAAAACTCACAAAGAAAGGGAGAGAGAAAACCCTAATAAACCGAATCAGAAATGAAAAGGGGGTCATTACAACAGAAACCACAGAAATTCAGAGGATCCTCAGGGAGTACTTTGAGAAGCTTTATGCCACGGAACATCAAAACCTCGAGGAAATGGATAAATTCCTAGACTCCTACAGACTCCCAAGGCTGAACCAAGAAGACCTGGAATACCTGAACAGACCTATCACCATCAAGGAAATTGAAATGGTAATAAAAAGTCTCCCCAAGCACAAAAGTCCTGGCCCGGATGGATTCACTAGTGAATTCTTCCAAATCTTTAAAGAGGACTTACTCCCGATGCTCTTTAAGCTTTTCCACGAAATTGAAATATCAAAAACACTTCCAAACAGTTTCTACGAAGCAAATATCACACTGATACCAAAAGCAGACAGAGATACCACAAAGAAAGAGAATTACAGGCCGATATCCCTGATGAACACAGATGCAAAGATCCTCAACAAACTACTAGCAAATAGAATCCAACTACTCATCAAAAAGATCATACACCATGACCAAGTAGGATTCATCGTAGGGATGCAAGGATGGATTAACATTCGGAAATCAATCAACATAATCCACCATATCAACAAAAGAAAAGATAAAAAGCATATGATCATATCAATAGATGCAGAGAAAGCATTTGATAAGATCCAGCACCCCTTTATGATGAAAACCCTAGCCAAAATGGGTATAGAGGGGACCTTCCTCAACATAATTAAAGCCATCTACCACAAGCCTACAGCAAGCATCATCCTCAATGGGGAAAAACTGAGAGCCTTCCCTCTAAGATCAGGGACGAGACAGGGATGCCCACTCTCTCCACTGCTGTTCAATATAGTACTGGAAGTACTTGCAATAGCGATTAGGCAGGAAAAAGATATTAAGGGCATTCAGGTAGGAAAGGAAAATATATTCTTGATTACTTATTGTTTGTTTTGCTTTCAGGGGAGTTCACACCAGTGATGCTCTGGGCTTACTCCTGTCTCTGCCCTCAGGAATCACCCCTACCCAGGTTCAGATGACCATTTGGGGTGTCAGGAATCTAACCCAGATCAGTCTCAGGTAAGGCAAGTACCCACTCGGCTCTTTGATTTTTGTTTTGTTGGTTGGTTTTGTTGGTTTGGAGCCCCACCCAGTGGTGCTCAGGGCTTACTTCTGGTTCTGCACTCAGGGATTACTCCTGGCAATGCTGGAGGACCATGTGGGGTACCAGAGATTAAACCCAGGTCAACCCAGGTACAAGGAAGGGCCCTACCCACTATAGCACTGTAGCACTGTCCTCCCATTGTTCAGCGATTTGCTCTACAGGCACCGATAACATCTCCATGTTGTTACTGTGTTTGGCATATCGAATATGTCAAGGGTAGCTTGCCAGGTTCAGCCGTGCGGGCAAGATACTCTCGGTAGCTTGCCAGCCTCTCCGAGAGGGGCAGAGGAATCAAACTCGGGTTGGCCACGTGCAAGGCAAACACCTTACCGCTGTGCTATTGCTCCAACCCACTGTACTATCTGATTTTTGTTAGTTTGTTGTGGGGTCATTCCCAATGGTACTTCGGACTCTGCACTCAGGATTTCTCCTTGGGGTGGGGGGTGGAGGGGGGGGGCATATGTTAGTGAGCCATATGGAGTGCCAGGATCAAACCTAACTCAGCTCATGAAAGACAAGCACCCTATCTGCTACACTATCTGTCCAGCCCTATTATCTGATTTTTTAAAAGAACAAAAAATATCTCTCAGCAAACAAGCAACTTCCTCAACCTTATGTAGAGTGGCTATAGAACTACTAACATTATACTGACAGATGAAAAACTGCATCTTTCCCTGACAAGATCAAGAACTTGGTTAGGATGCTTCTCTCTGCTTTCACTCCACATTGTACCAATGACTTGAGTCTAGGTGACAGGAAAAGAAATAAAGGTGTGCAGACTGGAAGAAAGTGCTAACTTGTTTTTATTTAGAGATGGTCTGATTAGCTAAATAAAAATACAATGCTTGGGCGTGGCCGAGGAAATGACTCCAGGCCAGATGCCAGTCTGGCTGCTGCTAGATCTCTGCTGCTTCAAGACCCCCTAAGCATCTCTGATCTTGGCCCTGGTGGCCCCCACCCAGCAGCTGAGGCTGAGAAGTGCTGCATCTCCCTACCAGTGAGACTGAGTAGTGGTTCCTTCCAAAAAGAACAGGCAAAAGTGGGAGGCATTTCAAAGAGAATCCTGCTCAGGACCTCAGCCCAGTAATGTCTAAGGAGACCTAAATGACTAAACTAACATAAATATCCTGAGTTGAATCCTAGGTCAGAAAGAGGGTACTGGGGAAAAAAACAAGATTGAGGATGTAGGAGAAGTATATGGGATTTTAGTTGCCAGTCTCTCTTGGCTCATTTAATGAGTCAATATGACAAAACACTTAAATTTTGTATTGCAAAACATTGCAAATATTTTCTAAATTATTATGTGGATACTGCTAAGTATTTGCATACATAAGGTGTTGGTGTTAAGAGAGACTGGGTGTGATGTACGTGGCAAACCTACCACATACCTAGTTTCACAACTTTTCTGTACCTCTAAAAAAGTTTATATTATAAAGTGATAAATATATATATTTATATAGGAGCAAGGATGTAGCTCTATCAAAACGTTCATGCTTTTTATGCAAGAGGAGTGGGCATGAATTCCAGCACCACAAAAAAGTAATAAAACGCCTGGGCTGAAGAGATAGTGCCGAGACTGAGATATTTTCACTGCATGTGATCAACCCAGGTTTCATCGCTAGCACCTAATAAGGTCCCCAGATCCCCACCGAAGTGATCCCTGAGCACAGAGCCAGGAGTAAAGTGCTCCCCGAGCACTGCCAGGTGTGGCCCAAAATACAAAAATAAAACATAAAGCTACTTTCTTGGAAAAATTTTATAAAGACAAGAAAATACCACGTTTACGGAACAGAAAATGTGGGTGGTCTCTTTGTTCATCCAAAGTTCCCAGGTAGGTTCTTTTTTTTTTCCTCCTGCAATATTTTTGTGGGTTGTTTTATTTTTTTTTAATTTTTATTAGTAATCACCATGAGATACAGTTGTAGACTTACAACTTTTTGTGCTTGGGTTTCAATTATACAATGATCAAATACCCATCCCTCCACCAGTGCCCATTTTCCACCACCACGGGTCCCAGTATCCCTCCCACCCCCCATCCCCCCACCCCCCCCCCCCCCGCCCAGGTAGGTTCTGAAATAAAGATGAATAATAAAGGTGCTCAGATTCAGGGTTAGAAATGAGGGAATGGGGTGTGGGGGGAAGGAAAACAGAAGAGAGACTCCTCAGGCAAGAAGAAATGTAGTACAGGACTTTCAAGTGTGGCTCAGTTTGTGGTGTTTTCATAGGAAAACTGGATTTTTGCATTTCTTTTTTGTTTTCCTTTCTTTATTGTTTTGTTGTTGTTGAATCACCCTGAGATACACAGTTGCAAACGCTGATCAGGCTTCATTCAGACAATGTTCCATCACCCATCCCTCCACCAGTGTACATTTCCCAAGTTTTCCTGTTT
The DNA here is from genome assembly GCF_029834395.1 of Sorex fumeus. Taxonomy (NCBI): domain Eukaryota; kingdom Metazoa; phylum Chordata; class Mammalia; order Eulipotyphla; family Soricidae; genus Sorex; species Sorex fumeus. Next base: position 237,164 of record NW_026606147.1, on the reverse strand, counting down.
CTTATCAAACAAAATCCCAGCATTTTCCTGTTTCACACAGAGGTCTTGCTAATTTAGGGCTCATTTGTGGTGTTAAGATAAATTAACATCTTTTATTCAGACTTAGGCTGGTGGGGACTGTCTCTTTAGTTCAGACAGTTTAGTTTATATATTTTACCATATGCCCAGGTATTGTTTCTTTTCTTGTCTTTCCAAGGTCTGGGTCAGAATTTATAGTCTTGGAAAATTATAAACTTCTCACTCTCAAAAGGAGTCCAGGAATTTGTGGGGATATTTAAAATGTAGAGTGAGGACAGCTAAAATGAAGACCTGGCAAGGGGAATCTGAGGTTTCCTCTTTCATTATTAAGATGTTGTTATTAAGACATCATTAAAATGACTATCAAAAGCTATCTCAATTCTAATAAGATTTCATCTACAAAAATTGTGAGACTGATTCTAAAATTCACTCTAACAGTCAGGGGACCTAGGGTAACCAAAACAACTTTGAAAAATAAGTGCAGAGATTGAGGAATCACCCTAAGTGATTTCAAAAGTTATTATCAAGACAATAGAATACTGTGTATTACTATACAAACATTTGGCTACATCCTGTAGCCAAATAAGTTACAAGAGACTATGAAGTGCACAAATCCTATCGTCCTGTTATATCTGGTTGTAGCAGACCACTGATGCTGTAACTTTTATAGGACAATAAGCTCCATGTCAGGAAGATTGTCTTACTTAATGGAGTGGAGGAATCTGAGAAGGAGTCATCAACACTTTTATTGGCTCTTGTTAAATCTACAATACCCAGTTTGCATTCATACTAACCCTCATAACCAGTCTTTCATTGGTCTCCTTACAGAAAGAAATGTGCTCACACCCCTATACTGCTTTCTGGGTGCCGTTGAAGGAATGGGGTGTTCACTGACTAGGATTCTGTGTTCTCTTTTGATACTCCATTTGATGGGTTAGGAACTTGCATTTACAGCCCATACACTACTGCCATCTAGTGGGAACACTATGCAAGTAGCCAGATCTCTGTTTTCATAGGCTTCATTCCAAATCCCTCCACAAACAGTTGGTCCACAACATAAATCAGATCTGGTAAGTATTGTAAACCATGGTGCCCACAATAATTTTTTTTTACTCAGGTTTGACATGTGGGAGGGAAAGGGCCTGTGGAGAGAAGGCAGAGTCTATATTAAAGTGGAATCAAGAACTTAGATGCAATCAGGAAAAGAGCAACTCTTTAAAATAAGAAGAGTTCTGAGGAAGGGGGAACAAAGAGAGTTTGGGGAGTTTGGAGATGAGGAACTGTAAATAGTGGAGAGCAAGAGTAATAATTACAAAGCTGTCATTCTTCGTGAAAAAGACGGCATTCGAAAGTGGGCCTATTTCAGTTTCACAAATAAATCACAGAGAGATGACAAAACCTTAATGACTTTAAAGTGAGATACAACAGTCCTGACTAACATTCTCCTAAGGAAACATTGTTTGATCATTCTCTTAGCAAATCATTGATAGAAAGAAATATCAAATGAATGATTGAGGGCCTGCTATAGGGGCAGGCTTAAGGGATGGTTGGAAAGATTGGAGACAATGGTGGAGGGAATATATAATGGTGGTGGGTTGGTGTTGGAATATTGAATACCTCTGCCAAACCATCATGAACAAATCCGTAAACCACAGCAAAAAGGTAAAATGAATTAATTAAATGGCAAAAATATTATTTTTAATTAATAAAAAGAGAAATAAGAAGACCTTCTTGGACAATGACCAGAAGGGACAGAGAAACAGGAAGTTGCTCTAAGACAGTTAAATAAAAGTTCATGGCTAGAGTGATAGTACCATGGACAAGGCATTTGCCTTTCACCAGGCCGACCTGGGTTTGATCCTGGGCATCCCATATGGTCCCCATGACCTCCAGGAGTAATCCCTGAGAGTAAAGCCGGGACTAAACCCTAAACACTGCCAACAAAACAAAACCCAAAATTAGAAGATCACCTGAGGATTATTCATAAGCAATACAAAATAAATTATTTAGTCCTGGTTTGGGGGCAGGGTTTGGGGGTCTGTGTGGAATCAGTTGTAAATTCACAGAACTGATTCAACTGGGGGTCTGTGATCCATGCAAGCACACAGAGACAGAAAATCCAAAGATGTAGGTCAGCCACAAAGATGTAGGTCAGCCACAAGAAATGACTCAATTCATCTGGTCAGCTAATTGTAGTCATGGCTGGACAAAAAAGAAAGAGTTTGTTCATTATTGTTTCAGGAATCTTTCCATTGGTGAGCATTTTCCTGGCCTATTTAGGTAATCCTTGCCCATGATAACTCTAGGATCCTTCTTTTCCAACTTCAGTTTGCTAGGTTCATTCTCTTTTGTTCCTATATTTCATCTAGAAAATCCCATTGGATAATGCTTTTTATATTTTTGGCAAAGGACCTTTATATTCTTCAAAGAGGAGCTCCTAAAAGGCAGCTCATATAGAGAAGGGACCAGCAAGTAAAGGATGCTTGAAGGACCCGCTCGGGATGGGAAATGTGTGCTGAAAGTAGACTATAGACCGAACATGATGACCACTTAATACCTGCATTGCAAACTACAACGCCCCAAAGGGGGGGGGGGAGAGAGAGAGAGAGAGAGAGAGAGAGAGAGAGAGAGAGAGAGAGAGAGAGAAAGGGGATCCACCTGCCACAGAGGCCTTGGCAGCGGAAAGGGTGGGAGGGGGATTGGGGGTTGGGGGGGAGACCAGGGGGGTTGGTGGGAAGGATACTGGGAACATTGGTGGTGGAGAATGGGCACTTGGTGGAGGGATGGGTACTCGATCTTTGTATGACTGAAACATAAGCACAAAAGTTTGTAAGTCTAACTGTATCTCATGGTGATTCATTAAAAAATAAAACTTAATCAATTAATTAATTAATTTTTTTAAAAAAGGGAGCTCCTATATAAAATGGATGGTGAGGGGGGCTGGGAGGGGCACGGGGGGGGGGGCAAACTCAACCTTTCTTGCTGACTAGGATCACTCCATAGCATAATTCCAAGTTACCAAATATCCTCTTCATACTGAGGATGAAAATGGTATGAAATGAAGAAAGTGAAGGAGACAGCATGTTTGGAAAACAATAGACACCATTCTCAGCAGGGATGTCATAAAGAATTTCATGGAGCACTCATGAAATTCTTTCACTTGGTCACTTGACATCCCGCTATTCAAACTTTAAGACCTGAAAAATATACTGTTCTTGAAATGAGCACAGGAGACCCAGGAAGAAGAAGCCATTTCATTATTATTATTATTATTATTATTATTATTATTATTAGTGAATCACCATGAGATACTGTTACATACTTATAAACGTTCATTTTTGCATTTCAGTCATACAGTGATCGGTTACCCATCCCTCCACCAGTGCCCATTCTCCACCACCAATGATCCCAGTACCCCTCCCACCTTCCCACCCCCTCCCCCTCTCCACCCTGCCTCTGTGACAGGGCTTTCCCTTTTGTTCTCTCTCTCCTTTTGGGTATTGTGATTTGCAACCGAGGTATTGAGTGGCCATCATATCTGTTTAGTGTGCTCATATGCTAGCTTACCTCAGCATTGGATCATACCTGACAGAAGTGCTGGATTTGTTGTCATTACTAATTGCATGATGGAACTGAAATGTTTTCCCACATATTCTGCTTTCTAAAGTAAGCAGCTGCTTTGGGTTGATTGAAGAAAATCAGTCCAAACAGTAAAGTAAATCAGGGTAAATGGCTATAAAAAAATGACAGAAAGGAAACTTAAGAAGTCACTCTCATCTCTTTTCTCTATGGCATCAAAGTCAATTTCTTTCTTATCAATCTCTTCCAAATGCAGTCAGCAAAACATATAGTTCTAATTCTTTTTTGGGGGGGTATTTTTAACTCCTCAGTGAATGTTTTTCTTTTCTAAATTCTAAGCCTAGTTCTTGCCAATTGCTTTCCTTTTCAATTTTTTTTAATTGAGGTGGGATGCCACACCCAGCTCTGTTCAGGGGTTACTCCTAGCTCTGGGCTCAGGGATCACTCCTAACAGGGCTCAGCGAACTATATAGGGTGCTAGAGATTGAACCTGAGTTGACCGTGTGCAAGTAGGGTGCCTTACCTGCTGTCTATCTCTCTGGTCCCACCAATTCCTTTCTAATGTATTCAAAAGCACATAGATGTCTAGTCCCACAACAAGATGACATTTCAATTAAATCCAATTTAAAAATTATGCAAAATAGAAGACATCGGTGAACCCAAAGGGCTCGATTTAAGAATGTATAAAATACTTGAATAGTCACGTCACGAAGAATATAGAAATACAGAATATAGAATTGGAGTCGAGCATCTTCCACCCAGATCCTCCAAATTCCAGTAGGCGGGGGTAACACCCACCACCTGGCCCCCTGGCGCCGTGTAATCCCATCAGCGGCCAAGACTCAGAGACTTTAAAATCCAGAACCCGGAGGAGAACAGTGCAGTCTCTGCCCCCGCGCCTGGGTGTTCCTTCCCGGAGTCCCTTGGAGGGGAGTGGGTTGAGCTTTCCTCCCCGCCCCGACCAGGGCTACGGCAGCCAAAGACCTCCAGGACCAGCCACCACCATGCTGAGACCACTCTCCGCACACCTGAAGGTACTGGCAGAGGGACAAAGCCACGCGGGTTCCGGGGCCGAGACCTCCAAGCCTACTCGAATTGGAGTCGAGCATCTTCCACCCAGATCCTCCAAATTCCAGTAGGCGGGGGTAACACCCACCACCTGGCCCCCTGGCGCCGTGTAATCCCATCAGCGGCCAAGACTCAGAGACATTAAAATCCAGAACCCGGACGAGAACAGTGCAGTCTCTGCCCCCGCGCCTGGGTGTTCCTTCCCGGAGTCCCTTGGAGGGGAGTGGGTTGAGCTTTCCTCCCCGCCCCGACCAGGGCTACGGCAGCCAAAGACCTCCAGGACCAGCCACCACCATGCTGAGACCACTCTCCGCACACCTGAAGGTACTGGCAGAGGGACAAAGCCACGCGGGTTCCGGGGCCGAGACCTCCAAGCCTACTCGAATTGGAGTCGAGCATCTTCCACCCAGATCCTCCAAATTCCAGTAGGCGGGGGTAACACCCACCACCTGGCCCCCTGGCGCCGTGTAATCCCATCAGCGGCCAAGACTCAGAGACTTTAAAATCCAGAACCCGGAACCGCGCGGCCGCATTCGCGGCCGCGCGACATCTTAACAGAACTTTTTTTATGACATCTTATTGTCTTATTCCTACTTTGGACAAACTTGCAGGCTATTGAATGTAGCCTGCCCACAGGGCAGAGTCTGGCAAACTCCCCGTGGCGTACCAAATATGCCAAATACCAGTAACAATGATGGGTCTCATTCTCCTAAATAGCCTTGAATATAATCTCAGGGCAAGAATGAAAGAGACGTTACTGGGGCCTGCTCGAGGCAATCGACGAATAGAAATACATGAATAATAAATACAGCAAAGTGTTCAAGGTTAGTGGGAGCCGAGAGCGAGCGTTCCTGGGCGCTGTCGTTGCGCGCGCCGCCTCCTGTGTTCTGAGCGACCTAGCGGACGCCGAGCGGGCGAAGATGTCCGAGTACATCCGGGTCACGGAGGAGGACGAGAACGACGAGCCCGTCGAGATCCCGTCCGAGGACGATGGCACCGTGCTGCTGTCCACGGTCACGGCGCAGTTCCCGGGCGCCTGCAGCCTGCGCTACCGGAACCCCGTGTCGCAGTGCATGCGCGGCGTGCGCGCGCCTGGTGGCCAGGGCGGGTTCGGGAACAGCAGGGGCGGCGGGGCGGGGCTGGGCCACAACCAGAGCAGCAACATGGGGGGCGGGATGAACTTCGGCGCCTTCAGCGTCCACCGGGCCATGAGGGCCACGACCCAGGCCACCCTGCAGAGCAGCTGGGGCATGATGGGGATGCTGGCCACTTCATCTTGTAACACATCATCAGACAAAAAATTCATTTTCAAAAGAGATTTGGTATTATAGCATTTGTAGAGAACAGCCAACATAAGCAACAGGTTCTCAACAGCCTGCAATGCAATTCCTTAAACATCATTATAAAGAAATTAATGTAATAAAGTAAAAAAGAAAACACATAAATACCTTTGTGATAAAGATTCAAGAGAAAAAGAATGAGAAATTATCCTGAATTGCAAAAGAAAAATTTGCTGATAACCTTTTAAGTCCTAAATAAAGAGAAGTTCTCTTTAATCAGACCACTGCATTCTCAATGTAATATACAACATAATTTTAACAAGATTACAGCATATAACAACATACAACAATATAACAAAATCAAAGATGTAATCATCTACTTCCTGGAAGAAGAGGCCAAGCCTGTAAAACTTAACATGAACTATTCCCAAAACAAACTAATATGACCTCCACTAAACACATTTTAGATCTACCACTGACATTTAGTTAAACCACCGAATTTTCTTACCTACTTCCTTTTTCATATTTCACATTTCTTATTTCTCTAATTTTTCAACATGTGAGTTCTGAAAAGACCTCAAATTTTGTCAGAAAAACAGTGCCTAATCCCTGACCAGAGAAATTTACTTTCATATTTCTACTTTAGAAAAAAAATCATTAAGATTGTTGATCTTTAAGAAAAATAGAAAAAAAAATTGTTTTCTGCGGCCAGAGAAATAATACATGGATAAGGGGATTGGCCAGCATTCAGCTGACCACGGTTTTATCCCAAGTATTACATATGGTGTCCCAGAGCTCTGCCAGGAGTGACCTCTAGTGCAAAGCCAGGACTAAGGCCCTAAGCACAACTGTGTGTACCCCCAAAACAAAATTAAACAAGCAAAAGAAACTTTTCTGTTTTTCTAAAATAAAGCACTCCTCTGAATTTATAACCGATTTCTGTGTCTCTCTTATTCTCTAGCATTGCTAGATACTGAACCGGCAGCATGATTTTACACCAAAAATCAGCTTAGCATTTAGAAATGATTTATGAGACACTAAATTCATAATTATCATAATTATAAAATACCTTAAAATTTAAATATTTTCAATTAAAGTAAATAAAAGCAAATAACGCAAAAAAGCAAACTTCAATTTAGCAAAGTTACATTTTCGTGCGTCTTTTTTTTTCATAAAATGTTTCTTTTGGAAATAAATCGATATTCAAACAAAACACTCCTATAAATATTGGCACTTCTCTGGGATCTTAGAGTAGAAAGAACTCTTTCCAGATAGCAGAAACTAAAGGAGGGTAGAAAGGGAGGAGCAGGAGTATCGGGTTCCTAACACTTACGAAGAATGAAACTCTAATGAGTAAGATGCTAGAGCAAGGTTTGAATCTCTTCTCTGTCCACAATGCTGCACAATAGACCACACACCCATCTCAGAAACGTTAAGCAAGCGAATCTCTTCTGAAATACTTAATTAAAAAGGGTTTGCCAGGAAGACGCTAGTCTCCCTAACTCCATCCACCTGCCACAATAATCCTTAAAACCAAAGCTTCGAAAACAAGACTGAGAGTGAGTCTCGCTAAGCTGCCCCCTACCCATACCATTGGGTAACAGAACTTGGGTGCCTCTCTGCCTCCGTGGGTCATGTCACTTTCTGGAGTTGAAGAAGTTCGCTCTACACCGGGATAGCTGTCACACTCACCTTTGCGCGCAGCACCCTTCTCCAATTTTAAGTCCCCGGCTCTCAGTCCCTCCTGGAGCAGAAAACCAATTATCTCTTGCCCAAGCTTGCTTGAGCCTCAATAAGATTCGACTCCACAGTTAAGAGAAAACCTGACTCAGGTTGGAGCGCAGCAGCGCTAAATCCAAGACAAAGGTTGCCCGGCTGGTACACAGCGCCTCCCCCGGCCCCCAGCACCACCCTGGACCATAGGTGCGGGTCCCCTTCCAGCCCGCACCAGTACCTCGCAAGCCTGTCCAAGGGGCTGTCACTGATGCCGCGCTTTCCGAGGGGTGCGGCTCTGTGACTAGTGTGGAGCTGGTGTAAACAGCGCGCCTCGCACTGGGCATCCACCAGAAAGGACTCGCGCGCGGAGCGGGCGCTGGGATGCAACAAAGGTAACTAGCCAGGGCAGGAGGCTCCCGGAGCATTCCCTCCTCTCTGGACCCGCCAGCAAAGGCACCTGCTGCTGGGGCTGGTGCTCCAGCAGCGCTCTAGAGCTCTAGCTTCGCTCGGGTTCGGGGACACACCTGCCGGGACACCCGGCCCGGGGCTGCGGGCTCACTGCCAGACCGGAAGGCGCAGGGCCGTCACTCACCCGCGGAGGGCGAAGTCGCTCAGGCGGCCGCCTGCAGGCGTGCAGCCAGCAGCCCCGAGCGCTGGCATCTCCCCATCCTTTGTCAGTTGTGGGCGGAGCGCTCGTGCGAGCTCTCGCGGCTGTGCAGCTGGGTGGCAGGCAGCCGGGCTGGGGCTCAGCTTCCCAGCCCTCTCCCCTCCCCGCCTCCCCCTCCCCTTCTCAGTCCCGCTCTTGGAGCCTCCACTCACTTGGCTCCCATGATGTCATCTGGTGGAAATCTGCCATGCTCAAAGACTGGAATAATCCAGCGCTCACGCGGGGAACGCCGCGCGGGCGGAGGCGGAGGCACAGCCTCCAGGTGGACCCCGCATCTCCTCGGCCAGATAACTGGAACCCAGCGCAGGACAGGGGAGGGCTCTGCGAATCCTGAGGGTCGGGTGGGAGTGGTGGGGATCGCGCCAGGAGAAAGGGTCACTCTCAGCTGAGATTGCTAACTCCACGGATACACTTGCTAGCAGAAGCCCAGAGGAAGGAGAAAGTTTTGTTTTTGTTTTTTTTTTGGTTTTTGGGTTTTTTTGTTTTTGTTTTTGTCTTTTTGGAAGCTCCAGAGCTCAAAGAAGGACATGGACACCTGTGCTGCAACCAGGAGGATAATTGAACTGCTGGTGGCCTGAAGTCCTTGCTTGCCAGGGAAAGTTTGGGATGGCAAACCGGGAAGTGCCAGTGCCAAGCAGCTTAAAAGGGTGGAGAAGGAAGGACCGCTATGGGAAAAAGACTGAACTGAAACAGTGAGAAATTTGCTGGTAATTGTGACCTCTGAAACTAACAAACGATTCCCATAAGATAGAACCCAATAGCTGAAATTCACCAGTATTTTAAGTATTGCACCCCCCTCTTCTTCTTCCCACCAAATATTACTGAGCATTCCCAAGACAAACTTCTTTCTAAATCTTACCCAAATGGTGCTTTCTCTGATGAAACCATTTAAATCACAAGAGGTTCCTTATGAACCATGAAAGATGTGATGTAAATTCTTCTGTTACTCAAGGTTGCTTATAACATCAATTGATGCTTTGTTAGAGATCTTGGCAAACAGTTTCAGTGCGTCTGAAGATTCTCCTGAATTAATGGCCATACGCGCATGCGTGCACTCACACACCCGGGTGCGCGCGCACACACACACATACACACACAACCACAAGCACACATCCACGGAAAATCTTAGAGTCAAAAATACATCTATCTTGTGCGACTTGATGTTGAAAACTCCATTAAGAGAGGACCCCCAAAGAGGTCTGTGTGTGCTTTAATGTTTACAATAGTCTCTTAAAGTTCCCACTAACTACCTACCACTATTATTAGGAACAAACTTAAGATTGCAGAGAACATCAACAGTCAGTACAGGCTGGTTAGGAAGCTGAACCCAAAAGCAGCTGGGTAGGAATGTGTGACTTTTCCATGAGAGTTCATGGAACATCATTCTTTCAAAGCATAAAAATTGAGTATAGCATTTATTAAAATGTGGGTAAAATTAGAGTTCCCTTAACCTCTATAAATAAAAAGGACCTATGATAATAATAACTTCAAGGCTAGTCCACTGGAAGTATTCTGAGGAAAAGATAATAAAATAAGTGTTAAAAAGTAGACTTAGAAATTAAAAAAGTGAAGACAATGGTACATGGAGTTTAGAATTAATTTAGAAAATCTGAAAGTACTAACTTGCGTTTATTGATTTTCAATGTTAAAATCTTAATATGCATCAAATTATTGATATATTACTAACATATGTTTTATATATTTTAGCATTCTATCAGTGCTCTTATTTTATTTTAGTTTTTGTACTTGGGCCACACCAGGCTGTACTCAGGGCTAACTCCTGATTCTGCTTTTAGGGATCACTCCTGGCTGGACTTCAGGGACTATATGGGGTGTGGGGAATCAAGCGAGGATCAGCAGAATGTAAGGCAAAAACCTTAACTACCTTACCATTAATGCTCTTTGGAAAAAAAAAAAAAACACGATCACTTACTTTAATGTTTTGTGCAACATCATATGCATTTTTCTTGATGACTGCATACATATTAGGCATTTTGTTAGTCAATGGTGGCTCTCCTCAGTGGTATGCAGTCTTTCATAATTATAAGGAGTTATTTGTATGAAGTTACTGTCAAACCAGTAAGAGTGCATTTTCAGGATTGTTGGTAACCTGGACATGTTTTTCCCAAATACCCTTGCCTCCCTCTGTGACAAGGCCCAACTTGCTCATATTCACCTTCATGACTGTACCTTTGGTGAGAGCACCAATGCAGCATAGAGTGGAGATGAAGGATCTTTTTTACACCAAGTGTTAGCAGGCAAAAGGTAACTTTCAGTTCAAGATGTGGTTCATGAAGATGAAGTTCATGAAGGTGGGATGCTCTCTGTAGCTTGCTGAGCTCTCCGAGATGGAGGCAGGAAATGAACCTGGGTCAGCCGCATGCAAAGCAAACGCCCTACCAGCTGTGCTATCACTCCAGCCCCAAGTAAGAAATGAATGGGATGAATTTAAGAGGAACAGCAAAAGAATCATTGGAGTCCCAGAGTAACAAGCAGGCAACTCCAATGAAAGTAATAACAGTTCAAGAAATCATCGCTGAAAAGTTCCCAAAGCTGGAAAAGCCAGGAATCCAGATCCAAGAAGCCCAAAGGGTGCCACTTAAAAGAAATCCCAATGAAAAGATCTCAAGACATATCCTAATAAGAACATCAAATATCATAGATAGACACAACACTGAAAGCAGCAAGATCAAAGAAGGAAATTACATGCAAATAATCATACTTTAGATTTACAGCAGATTTTTCGTATGAAATTCTCCAGGCCTGAGGTCAGTGGTGGGATATAGTTAAAAATTTAATGAAATGAATGCCTCACTAAGAATACTTTACCTAGCCAGATTCTCATTCATATTTGAAGGAATCATACATAACTTCATGGATGGACTTTCCTTCCCATAGGTAAAGCCGTTTACCATAAGCCCATAGTGAACTTTATACTCTAATGAAGAACAGGTTTAAGATCAGTCACACGATAAGATTACCCACTCTTACCAGTAGTGCTCAGCTTAGTATTGGAAGTCCTCACCAGAGAAATTAGGCAAGAATAAAAAAGGACACCCAGATAGAAAAAGAAGTCAAGCTCTCACAAATAACAAAAATAAACTATACTTAGAAAGCCCTAACGACTCTTAAAAAAGAAACAAAACTATACTTAGAAAGCCCTAACAACTCTTAAAAAAAGTCCTGGAAATGATAAATTTGTATAGTAAAGTGGCAGATTATGAAATCAGCATGTAAAGTTCACAGCTTTCCATATGCGAGTAGAGAAACACAAAGGAGAGATTTTTTTCAAAATAATTTTTACAGTAAAGGCCCTCCCGCTGATCATCGATTTGCTTGAGCGGGCCCAGTAACGTCTCCATTGGAGACTTTGTTGTTACTGTGTCTGGCATATTGAATACGTCACGGGGAGCTTGCCAGGCTCTGCCCTGCGGGCGAGATACTCTCTGTAGCTGGCCGGGCTCTCCGAGAGGGGTGGAGGAATCGAACTCGGGTCGGCCATGTTGGCTGCGTGTAAGGCAAACGCCCTACCGCTGTGCTATCGCTCGTGTCTGAGAAAAATAAGTACCAAATACATAGCAATCAGCTTAAAAAGAGAGGTTAAAGACCTATTCAAAGAAAATGACATGACACAAGACGTTAGTTAGAGAAATAAAAGTATACTTGGAGAAATGGAAGCACACCCCCTGCTCTTGGATGGGGAGCAAAATGACAATAGTCCTCAAAACTTTGTATAGATTCAAGATATATGACAATATATATATACCACAATATCAAACTGTACTACAAATGGTAGTAATTAAAACAGTTTGGTACTGGAATAAAAACAGACTCTCAGATCAATGGAATAATATTTAAAATGTAGAGACAGATCCTCAGGTACAAAATCAGTTAATTTTTGAAAAAGGAGCGAAAAGCATAAAATAGAACAAGGAAATCCTCTTCAATAAATGATTTTGGTAAAACTGGTCAGCCATATGCAAAAAAAAAAAAAAAAAACCAGTAAACTCAGAATCCCTTTCTAACACTTTGCACAAAATTCAGATTCAAATGGATTAAAGACCTCATTATCAAACAATAGTCCATAAGGTACATAGAGGAACTGAAAGTAAATTATGAATAATTTTGTAAGACATGGTGATTTAATATATTTTAAGAAAAATAACTATGTGACAAAAATATTATGCAAAAGCTAAAGAGAAAATAACACTTAAATTTCATCAGTACTGTGGGACCAGACCAATAGTACAGCGAGTAGGGCATTTGCCTTGACATGGCTGACCTGAGTTTGATCCGTGGCATCCCATATGGTCTCCCCAGCACCACCAAGAGTAATTTCTGAATGCAGAGCCAGAAGTAACCCTGAGCATCACTGGGTGTGACACAAAAAGAAAAAAAATCATCAATACTGCATTATTTCCATAAATTAAGTTGCACAAAAAATGTATACTGACTTTTTCTTAAGTTTTCTAAAAACAGTCTTGTTCTCGATATTTCATTCACTCTCAACAGAATGACCATCTCTGAATGCAACAGTTATATATACCTAGGTCGAGAAGTCAACATGATGAATCACCTGGCACCTGAGTTACACAGGAGGAAGAGAGCAGCTTGGAATGCCTTCAAGAGTGTTGAAGAAATAACTAAGAGGACAAAGAACCTCCAGCTCCGAGCACATCTCTTCGATTGCACTGTTTTTCCTGCATTAACATATGCCTCAGAGACCTGGGCCCTCCGAAAACAGGATGAGAACACTATTCAGGTATCTCAAAGAAGAATCAAAAGAGCTATGTTTGGAGTATCATGCTTCACTCAAATGAGAGAATCTGGAGTTCTGATCTCCATCAACGCTCAAGAATCAGGGATGCTGTCTCATTTGCCAAGGCATCAAAAATCAGATGGGCTGGACACATAATGAGGTTTGGAGACGACCTCTGGACTAGAGCCATTACTGACTGGATTCCATGGGACGTCAAAAGATCACGTGGATGCCCACCTACGAGATGATGAGACTTTTTCTTCAAGACCCTGAACGATCAGTTTGAGGCTCTTCATGTTCCTAGAACTGGCAGATGCCATTGGGCTATACTAGCACGCAACAGGGATGAATGGAGACGTTCCTGGCGCCTGCTCGAGCAAATTTATGAGTAACAGGGAATCAAGTGATCAAGTGATCAATAACTTTATTTTCTTAATTTTTATTGGAACCCATACACTTAAAGTGGCAGAATTTATGAGATTTATAAATGTTAGTGATAGACTTTCTTAATTTAATTGAGCAGGATACCTAGTCAAATGAGTGAGCAGTTCAATGTGTTGATCTATGGATGTGGGAATCTCAGACACTGACATGAAGGTGATTACTTGTATGACCCTAGTAGTAATGAAGACCTGCAGTTCCACACTTAGTGGACCTAGGTAGGCATCCAGAATTACACTCAGAGCTTCCTTTGGGACTTCAATTAGTGCTTAGGATCAAAATGTGCAAGAAATGCATCATAACGCCTGTACTTTCTCTCTGCCCCTGATTTCTATTCTTAAACTACATTTCTTGAATCCAGGGAAAGTCCAGGAACACAATGAGGCATATATAAAATAATTGGTACTTCTGTGTTACTTGTAAGTCCTTAAAAATGCACTTAACTTTTCTTACTTTTGTGGGCCTCATCTGTCAAGTCAAAGTGTTAATAACTGCACTATTTCTCTTATTAACATATCGTGAGGAGCAAATGACTATCAGAGATCGAGGTTTCATTCCAAAAGTGTCACGAACTGATTTTGTCAATACCATTTTTATTAAATATGGAAATTAGACTGAGTTTACATTTACACTGTGCCCTTTTAAAATGAGTTATTTTTAGAGGAAAATATCTGATCTTATATGTGGATTGTGCATTTTATCTTGAAAGTAAATATTATTGTATTGACCTACTCCTTTCAAATTTCCTTTTGTAATATCTGTTTCACCTGGGACTTTAAAAAGATAAAAGTGTTTCTTTGAAAAATCAAATCCTTGGAGAGGGGTGGATTAGCCCAGGACCCACCCAAACAGAGCCCTGGGAGCCACTTGCTCCCATGCTGCAAAATTGCTGCCGTTTCTCTGACCGGACTCCATCGTCTCTGGACCAAGTCTCACGCAGAAAAATCACCCTGCTGAAAATTTGGGTATGTGGGTATTTGTGACTGAAATCTCCTGACTTTCTCAGGGTCAGGATGGGCTACCTTCACTCATCCCCCTGTACTTCCAGAAGTCCAGGCAGTCAGGTCCACACTTCAAAGCTGCTGCCCAGTTAAAAACTTTAACTCCAGCTCTGTCGCCCAGTTAAAAATTCTGAACTTCCTAGAGTGACATCTCCAAACTCTCCGTTACTAATATTCCAGTAGTAGCTCTCCAGATTGGATAGACATAACATAGAAAGCAACCAATGTGGACTATCCAAACAGAAAGCTGTAACATTTTAGAAATCCCTCATACAAGAACTTAATGTCTCCATGGTGAATAATTACAATTTACACTGTCTTCTAAGGAAATATTTTTTGATCATTATGTTAGCAAATTATTGATAACAACCAATATAAAATAAATTATTGTGGGCCTCTTATGGAGGTAGGCTTGAGGGGTGGTTGGAAAAATTGGCAACAATGGTAGAGAGAAGAAGAAAATTGTGGTGAAAGTCTTTAAGAAATCATCATGAACAAGTTTGTAAACTACAAACTTAAAGAAGATGTAGGGGGTGGAAGTTATGTAAGTAAGCCTTTCCTATTTCATGCAAACTCCAAAATGTATTAGCACAAAATTTCTTTAAAAGCTTTATTCATGATAGGTAAGGAATGATTATTACCATAATGTTATCCAAATACAAAATAAAATTTAATGCAATCTATCTTGATTTCAGAGTTGAAAACTTACTTATGCAAATGAGAAGAATAATTTTATTACATTGTATTAAAGGGTTTATTTTCTTTGCTTACATAATTTAAAATCATCTAGCAATCACAAATTTGGCTCTTACTGATATATTTTCGGATCATTCTAGTTGCCATTTCTTAAAGTTTTATTGGAACAAATAATATAAAGTAAATTTACTTTGTGCCTAAGAGGGCAAGTTGGAATTTGGAGGGAAAATGGGAACATTGGTGGAGGGAAGATCACATTGGTGGTGTTGAAACAGTAAATGACTGAAAAAACTGTATAATGAATAACATTGTAAATCATGGTGTTTTTAATAAAAGCAAAATGTTAGCGTAATTAATAAAAATCAAATCCTATTAGGACAAAATATAGCATTTTATTCATTTAATATTTTGTAGACAGCAATTATCTCTTAAATAAAGTTCTGCTAATAACACCACTGATGTAGTTCTATAATTATTTTTGTATGTTTTTCACAAAATATTAGACATAGCATAGTAATTTCCTGTAACTTTATAATAATAGTTAAAAATATCTAGTTTTAAATCATATTGAAAATTGTTGAAAACATACTAACTAAAGAAACTAAAGCTAAAAAGTTTAAGTGCTCTTTTAACATTTCACACTTAATATTTGGCAGAACTAAAACTATAAATCATTCTTTAATATAACACATGATTTGCTAAGTAGCACATTTGTGAAGACTTCACAAGGAAAAAAGCTGAATTTAGTTTTAAAATCTAATATTCAAAAAGGTTCAAAAAGATCAAAATATCTTATGTATTGATTTTATTTGAGAAAAGTTAAGAAACAAAAAAAAATTCTAGGGACTGGAGTGATAGCACAGTAGGTAGGGCATTTGCCTTGCATGTGGCCAACCTGGGTTTGATTTCTCCATCTCTCTCGAAGAGCTAGGCAAGCTACCAAGAGTATCCCACCCTCAGGGCAAAGCCTGGCAAGCTCCCCATCACATATTTGATATGCCAAAAACAGTAACAACAAGTATCACAATAGAGACATTACTGGTGCCCACTTGAGCAAATCAATGAACAATAAAAAGACAGTGCTAATATTCAAAAAGATAACTAAATTGGTT
The DNA here is from genome assembly GCF_029834395.1 of Sorex fumeus. Classification (NCBI taxonomy): domain Eukaryota; kingdom Metazoa; phylum Chordata; class Mammalia; order Eulipotyphla; family Soricidae; genus Sorex; species Sorex fumeus. The sequence goes on along the minus strand of NW_026606147.1, from coordinate 220,827 downwards.
AGGAGCAGATTTCAGTATTCAGATAGTATCAGCTTTCTCTAAGTTCTGCGAAGTAGCTGAGTGAAATCCTGTCTGATTTTAAAAGACAAAAATGGCATCAAAATTCTTTGAAATTGAAACTGTATAGTTTGTAATTTTTTTTTTTTTTTTTGCTTTTTGGGTCACACCCGGCGATGCTCAGGGGTTACTCCTGGCGGTGCTCGGGGGACCATATGGGATGCTGGGAATCGAACCTGTGTCGACCATGTTGGCTGTGTGCAAGGCAAACGCCCTACCCCCTGTGCTATTGCTCCAGCCCCATAGTTTGTAATATTTTCTACTATAATTTTAGCTTTTTCTTTTTTTGCTTTTTTATTACACCCAGCAATGCACAGGAGTTACTCCTGGCTCTGCACTAAGGAATTACTCTTGGCGGTACTTGGGGGACCATATGAGGTGCTGGGAATTGAACACGGGTCGGCCTTGTGCAAGGCAAAGGCCCTACCCGCTGTGCTATCACTCCAGCCGCTAAACTATTTTTGTTTCTTAACTTTTCTCAAATAGAATCAATATATGATATATTTTTATAGAGTACTTTTTCTTTTTCTTGTGGAAACCATTGTTCATATGCCATGAAATCGTGTTGGTAAAAACATGAACATCTAATAAAAAAATATCTAAAAAGGACTTGCGTTTAATCTTCCAAAATAAGAATTAGGTACTTATGTATCAAACTATATTGGATAACTACTAGATAGTGTATATAAATATAGTGTGAAAGTAAGCAAAAAAAGGGGGGGGGGAATAAACCTTTAATTTTTATACATTGCCTTTGATAGATGAGAAAAAATCTCAACAAAAGTACAAAATATTTTAGTTGACTTTATTTTGTTATAAGAAGGCATAAAACTGAGCTAAGAATTCTGAGCAATAAGATAGTGAGTTGGGCATTTTCCTTGCATGTGGACAACTGGGTTTGATTTCCTGCACCATGTACAGTCCCTGGAGCCCTGCTGGAAGCAATTCCTGAGCACAGAGCCAGAAAGAACCCCTAAGCACTGCTAAATGTGTCCCCTCTCCTCAAACAAGAAGGAACAACCCCCCCCCCCCCCCCATAAACGCTGAACTAAAATGTATCATTAGTTTCTAGCAAATAAAATAGCACAGTGGTAGGGCGTTTGCCTTTCGCACAGCCAGCCTGGACGAGCCAGGTTCGATTCCTCCACCCGTCTCAGACAGCCCCGCAAGCTTCCCCGTGACGTATTCGATATGCCAAACACAGTAACAACAAGTTTCATAATGGAAATGTTACTGGGCCCGCTCGAGCAAATCGATGAAGAACAGGAGGACTCTCTTCTCTCTCTCTTCATTATCAGATCTATATTTAATGACCAACAAATTGAAAATCATGTAAGAACTACCATGTCCTATGAGGAAATGGTGTCAGCAACTTTAGTAAGGACTTGATCCCTAAGGTAAATGAAAGCCCCGAGAGCTTGAAAAGCCAAATTTCTTGCATGAAACATTATGTCTGGTATCATAGCTGTCTTTCCTCCTACCAAACATGTAAACCACTAGATTTTACTCTAAAAAAGAGTGCAAAATATGTGCATGCTGAGGAGTTCTCACTGGGTTTAAGCAAAAAAACAAAAAAAAAAAAGATTTTCAACATCTTTTAAAAAATCCTTTATGAAACTAGATATTTAAGTTCTATTTTGTAAGATTGTAATCATCCACTTATTCGAGAAATGCCATGTGCTAGATTGCTTTGAGCATGACCACTCAAAGCAAAGTTTCTGCCTAACTTTATCTCTTTTCCTTACATCTTTGTTTTGGCTTATTTTCAATTCAGTGTCAAGCCCTATATTTTTATGGAGAATTGATTTCTTTAAAAATAGATTGCTCAGGCTTTCCTTACTGATTTTAAGACTGTGCTTAAGGATACTGTACCCTCTGTGGTTCAGTGTCCTTTACCCAAGGACACACTTGATCAATTTGTGATTTAGTTCTGTTCAACAAAGAAATAATCTTTATGGATGGAGGTGCATGCTTTCAGTTGTCACAAGATGAAAGCTGTGTTTCTTTCTTTCTTTTTAAAATCTTGGCTGAACAAAAACAGCATCAAATTTATTCACTGAACACTGTAATTCATTTCTGGTCCTGCAGCCATTTCACTTTTTTCTACTGACTTTTCAGGCACCATCTAGTTTTATACTTAAAATAGACAATTTTGAGCTCTTATTAAATCTGTAAAATTCCTCAGGAGTTTCTTCTAAAACCATTTATCTGTCACTTTCTTTGCTTTTCATTGCAGGTCCAACACCAGATGGATAGTAAGCCTTCTTGATATAGAGAAAAAGGTAATGCATTAGGAGGTCCTAGAGAGTGTCTGGTATGAGATAAACTAGACTATGTTTAATCCAGAATTCAGTAATCTTGGTACACCTTTCCCTTCTTCCTTTGTTCTGACTGTAACGATTGATTCAGTTTCTGGAATTAGTGTACCATGTTTATTGCTTGCAATAGATACCTACTCTAAACAGAACAGTTGTTGTTAGAACTCTGATAACAGGTGTAATACCAAATCATCTTTTTGTACGATGAGTATTCTGTGCACCTACTTGGTATGGACACAAAGGTGCTAAGGTACACGTGAGACTCTACACAATCTGAGAGTTCATCCAGATTTTTGAGAAGTTGAGGTTTTCAGGCTGAGATAAAAACCTCATAGGTTATGTTATTTGCAGAGAAAAAAAGTTAGACCCCACCTCCAGCCATGGCATAGTTCCTTGTCTTTACCACAGAAAGAAAATAAAAATGAAAGCATTCAAGCAGAAGAAAGTGGAATAAATGGTAGAGAATATTCAAGGAAGAACATGGACTTCTCTAGAAAAAGGAAAACAATAACTCAAAAGAGTCGTATTAAAGGAATATAGTACACACAGAAATAGGAATTGTAGATATTTCTAAGATAGAATGCCCTGAGTTGTTTTGGATAGCTGATTATATAAGATTTTATTTTTCCTAAGATGCTCCAGGAACTCTGGATTTCTTTTCATCAAATCTATGCAGAGTCAGGGATTAACTTAGTCCTGAGAATCTTTTCTCCTTTTCTGACTATATCTTGTCATTCCAAATATTTCTTAGTTTGGAAATAAATTTTGCCTAAAATTTGCCTCATGGTGACTGCCTATTTCATTGTCATCTCTATTGTTGCTATCCCTCCATTAAAAGCCCTCGTGGTACTAACTATAACATGGATAAATAATTATATCCAACATCTTGCTTCCGTCTTGTATTTCTTCCATAGAGAAGACATAGTAAAATCTATAATGCATTAAATCTGATATTTTCTCGTAAAAGAGAAAACTAAACTCTTGTTAGTCTTCTACCATGCTTAGAAAAAAATCAAACGTCCCCCTAAATTTATAAAATTATATAGTTATAGGATATGGCCGGGTTAAGTCTCCATCAAGATCTCTTAGCTTCTGTATACTATGAATAATTCATTCTAGTCACCTGACCTTTGGATATTTATTGAATTAGTCAGGCAAGCTCTTAGAGTATATTTGCACTGCATATTTCTTCTTCTTGGTGTTTGTATTCACAGAAGTCTTTTTGTTTTTCTGCTTTTAAGCATTAAGATCAAATGTTACCACCTCCAAGAAGTTGTCATGAAAAAAACATTGAAAATAACTCACATTAACAATCTATTTCCTTGAGTTCATTTGTTGCATGTTAATTATTATCACCTGTTAAAACAATCAGCAAACAACAAATAAGATGGATTTTGCTTAAAATACATCAGTTCACAAAAAGTTTAATCTTTCATTCCTGGCATTCTAAAATTAAAACCAAGAAATGGATACATTTCAAAAGTTTATATTGGCATTGAGAGGACACAAAATATTACCAACATGACCTACACATGTTTAGGTGGGGTTGTGTGAGAGTATTTAACATATTTAATATAAAATTCACTATCTGGGAAACTTTAGGTGATAACTTTGAAGTAGAACAAAAAATATATCAAAGAGAATCCTGCTCACGACCTCAGCCCACTAATGTCTAAGGAGACCTAAATGACTAAACTAACATAAATATCCTGAATTGAATCCTAGGTCAGAAAGAGGGTACTGGGGAAAAAAACAAGATTGAGGACGTAGGAGAAGTATATGGGATTTTAGTTGCCAGTCTCTCTTGGCTCATTTAATGAGTCCATATGACAAAACACTTAAATTTTGTATTGCAAAACATTGCAAATATTTTCTAAATTATTATGTAGATACTGCTAAATATTTGCAAACATAAGGTGTTGGTGTTAAGAGAGACTGGGTGTGATGTACGTGGCAAACCTACCACATACCTAGTTTCACAACTTTTCTGTACCTCTAAAAAAGTTTATATTTTAAAGTGATAGGAGCAAGGATGTAGCTCTATCAAAAAGTTCATGCTTTTTATGCAAGAGGAGTGGGCATGAATACCAGCACCACAAAAATAAGTAAGTAATAAAACGTCTGGGCTGGAGAGATAGTGCCGAGAGTGAGGTATTTTCACTGCATGTGATCAACCCAGGTTTCATCGCTAGCACCTAATAAGGTCCCCAGATCCCCACCGAAGTGATCCCTGAGCACTGAGCCAGGAGTAAAGTGATCCCCGAGCACTGCCAGGTGTGGCACAAAATACAAAAATAAAACATAAAGCTACTTTCTTGGAAAAATTTTATAAAGACAAGAAAATACCACGTTCACAGAACAGAAAATATGGGTGGTCTCTTTGTTCATCGAAAGTTCCCAGGTAGGTTCTTTTTTTTTTTCCTCCTGCAATACTTTTGTGGGTTGTTTTATTTTTTTTTAATTTTTATTAGCAATCACCATGAGGTACAGTTGTAGACTAACAAATTTTTGTGCTTGGGTTTCAATTATACAATGATCAAATACCCATCCCTCCACCAGTGCCCATTTTCCACCACCACGGGTCCCAGTATCCCTCCCACCCCCCATCCCACCCCGCCCAGGTAGGTTCTTAAATGAAGATGAATAATAAAGGTGCTTAGATTCAGGGTTAGAAATGAGGGAATGGGGTGTGGGGGGAAGGAAAACAGAAGAGAGACTCCTCAGGCAAGAAGAAATGTAGTACAGGATTTTCAAGTACGGCTGAGTTTGTGGTGTTTTCATAGGAAAACTGGATTTTTGCATTTCTTTTTTGTTTTCCTTTCCTTTATTGTATTGTTGTTGTTGAATCACCCTGAGATACACAGTTGCAAACGCTGATCAGGTTTCATTCAGACAATGTTCCATCTCCCATCCCTCCACCAGTGTACATGTCCCAAGTTTTCCTGTTTCTTATCAAACAAAATCCCAGCAGTTTCCTGTTTCACACAGAGGTCTTGCTAATTTAGGGCTCATTTGTGGTGTTAAGATAAATTAACATCTTTTATTCAGACTTAGGCTGGTGGGGACTGTCTCTTTAGTTCAGACAGTTTAGTTTATATATTTTACCATATGCCCAGGTATTGTTTCTTTTCTTGTCTTTCCAAGGTCTGGGTCAGAATTTATGGTCTTGGAAAATTATAAACTTCTCACTCTCAAAAGGAGTCCAGGAATTTGTGGGGATATTTAAAATGTAGAGTGAGGACAGCTAAAATGAAGACCTGGCAAGGGGAATCTGAGGTTTCCACTTTCATTATTAAGATGTTGTTATTAAGACATCATTAAAATGACTATCAAAAGCTATCTCAATTCTAATAAGATTTGATCTACAAAAATTGTGAGACTGATTCTAAAATTCACTCTAACAGTCAGGGGACCTAGGGTAATCAAAACAACTTTGAAAAATAAGTGCAGAGATTGAGGAATCACCCTAAGTGATTTCAAAAGTTATTATCAAGACAATAGAATACTGTGTATTACTATACAAACATTTGGCTACATCTTGTAGCCAAATAAGTTGCAAGAGACTATGAAGTGCACAAATCCTATCGTCCTGTTATATCTGGTTGTAGCAGACCACTGATGCTGTAACTTTTATAGGACAATAAGCTCCATGTCAGGAAGATTGTCTTACTTAATGGAGTGGAGGAATCTGAGACGGAGTCATCAACACTTTTATTGGCTCTTGTTAAATCTACAATACCCAGTTTGCATTCATACTAACCCTCATAACCAGTCTTTCATTGGTCTCCTTACAGAAAGAAATGTGCTCACACCCCTATACTGCTTTCTGGGTGCCGTTGAAGGAATGGGGTGTTCACTGACTAGGATTCTGTGTTCTCTTTTGATACTCCGTTTCAAGGGTTAGGAACTTGCATTTACAGCCCATACACTACTGCTGTCTAGTGGGAACACTATGCAAGTAGCCAGAGCTCTGTTTTTATAGGCTTCATTCCAAATCCCTCCACAAACAGTTGGTCAACAACATAAATCAGATCTGGTAAGTATTGTAAACCATGGTGCCCACAATAATTTTTTTTTAATCAGGTTTGACATGTGGGAGGGAAAGGGCCTGTGGAGAGAAGGCAGAGTCTATATTAAAGTGGAATCAAGAACTTAGATGCAATCAGGAAAAGAGCAACTCTTTAAAATAAGAAGAGTTCTGAGGAAGGGGAAACAAAGAGTTTGGGGAGTTTGGAGATGAGGAACTGTAAATAGTGGAGAGCAAGAGTAATAATTACAAAGCTGTCATTCTTCGTGAAAAAGACGGCATTCCGAAAGTGGGCCTATTTCAGATTCACAAATAAATCACAAAGAGTTGACAAAACCTTAATGACTTTAAAGTGAGACACAACACTCCTCACTAACATTCTCCTAAAGAAATATTTTTTAATCATTCTCTTAGCAAATCATTGATAGAAAGAAATATCAAATGAATGATTGAGGGCCTGCTATAGGGGCAGGCTTAAGGGGTGGTTGGAAAGATTGGAAACAATGGTGGAGGGAATATATAATGGTGGTGGGTTGGTGTTGGAATATTGAATGCCTCTGCCAGACCATCATGAACAAATCCGTAAACCACAGCACAAAGGCAAAATGAATTAATTAAATGGCAAAAATAATATTTTGAATTAAGAAAAAAAGAAATAAGAAGACCTTCTTGGACAATGACCAGAAGGGACAGAGAAACAGGAAGTTGTTCTAAGACAGTTAAATAAAAGTTCATGGCTGGAGCGATAGTACCACGGGCAAGGCATTTGCCTTTCACCAGGCCGACCTGGGTTTGATCCTGGGCATCCCATATGGTCCCCACCTCAGGAGTAATCCCTGAGAGTAAAGCCGAGACTAAACCCTAAGCACTGCCAACAAAACAAAACCTTAAATTCGAAGATCACCTGAGGATTATTCATAAGCAATACAAAATAAATTATTTAGTCCTGGTTTGGGGGCAGGGTTTGGGGGTCTGTGTGGAAACATTCAAAATATGGTGGTGGGTAGGTGTAATGGTGGTGGGATTGGTGTTGGAATATTACATGTATCAAATTATTGTGAACAACGTTACAAAAGTAAAATTAAATTTAAAAAATAGATGCATAAAATAAAACATTGTTAAGAAAAAAGAAAGATCAGCTGAGAACTCTCAGTAATAAACTGGGGGATCTGAAATGAAAATTCAAAGTGCCTATGGTTCATTTTTGGTTTTATTTTCAATTTTCAAAGCTCACTAGTAAGGAATTCTTTCCTAAATTAACTTAGGATCAGTCCTTTTCTCATCCTAAAAAAAGTTGGATAATTTAAAAGCCAACTTTCCAATTGCCTACATCTTCCAGGTTGTTTATAGTTCAGTCACAAAACTAATCAGATTCCTTTGCCTTTCATTCTGTTTGGACATTCCTTCCAATTCCTCGAGTTTTGTCGGGGGGGTTTGTTGTTGGTAGTGATGGTGGTGTTTTGTTGAGGGGGCCACATCTGGCATTGCTCAGAGTTTGCTCCTGACTCTGCACTCAGGGATCAGTGGCTTTACTCAGGGAACCTTATGGTGTGCCAAGAATCAAACCCAGATCCTCTGGGTGCAAGGTAAAAGCTCTCGCTCCAGCCCAGTCCTGCAAGTTTTATAGAGATCATGCTCTCCACAAATTTAAGGCAGAGGAAGATTTGTGGAGATGTGGGCACAATATATGCCACTTTCCTTTGGAACAAGCAATACCTGAGAACATAACCAAGAGCCATGGGGTGCAGCTGGAATTGAGAGTCTGAAGTGGCTGACTCAAGTGCTTAAGAATCTTTACCTTTTGGGGATAGTGGGAACATTAGTGGTGGAGGATGGGCACAGGTGGAAGGATGGGTACTCGATCATTGTATGACTGAAACGTAAGCAGAAAGTATGTAAGTCTGTAACTGCATCTCATGGTGATTCATGAAAAAATAAAACTTAATCAATTAATTAATTAATTTTTTTAAAAAGGGAGCTCCTATATAAAATGGATGGTGAGGGGGGCTGGGAGGGGCCCGGGGGGGGGCGAACTCAACCTTTCTTGCTGACTAGGATCACTCCATAGCATAATTCCAAGTTACCAAAAGATCCTCTTCATACTGAGGATGAAAATGGTATGAAATGAAGAAAGTGAAGGAGACAGCATGTTTGGAAAACAATAGACACCATTCTCAGCAGGGATGTCATAAAGAATTTCATGGAGCACTCATGAAATTCTTTCACTTGGTCACTTGACATCCCCCTATTCAAACTTTAAGACCTGAAAAATATACTGTTCTTGAAATGAGCACAGGAGACCCAGGAAGAAGAAGCCATTTCATTATTATTATTATTATTATTATTATTATTAGTGAATCACCATGAGATACTGTTACATACTTATAAACGTTCATTTTTGCATTTCAGTCATACAATGATCGGTTACCCATCCCTCCACCAGTGCCCATTCTCCACCACCAATGATCCCAGTACCACTCCCACCTTCCCACCCCCTCCCCCTCTCCACCCTGCCTCTGTGACAGGGCTTTCCCTTTTGTTCTCTCTCTCCTTTTGGGTATTGTGATTTGCAACCGAGGTATTGAGTGGCCATCATTTCTGTTTAGTGTGCTCATATGCTAGCTTACCTCAGCATTGGATCATACCTGACAGAAGTGCTGGATTTGTTGTCATTACTAATTGCATGATGGAACTGAAATGTTTTCCCACATATTCTGCTTTCTAAAGTAAGCAGCTGCTTTGGGTTGATTGAAGAAAATCAGTCCAAACAGTAAAGTAAATCAGGGTAAATGGCTATAAAAAAATGACAGAAAGGAAACTTAAGAAGTCACTCTCATCTCTTTTCTCTATGGCATCAAAGTCAATTTCTTTCTTATCAATCTCTTCCAAATGCAGTCAGCAAAACATATAGTTCTAATTGTTTTGGGGGGGTATTTTTAACTCCTCAGTGAATGTTTTTCTTTTCTAAATTCTAAGCCTAGTTCTTGCCAATTGCTTTCCTTTTCAATTTTTTTTAATTGAGGTGGGATGCCACACCCAGCTCTGTTCAGGGGTTACTCCTAGCTCTGGGCTCAGGGATCACTCCTAACAGGGCTCAGGGAAATATATAGGGTGCTAGAGATTGAACCTGAGTTGACCGTGTGCAAGTAGGGTGCCTTACCTGCTGTCTATCTTTCTGGTCCCACCAATTCCTTTCTAATGTATTCAAAAGCACATAGATGTCTAGTCCCACAACAAGGTGACATTTCAATTAAATCCAATTTAAAAATTATGCAAAATAGAAGACATCGGTGAACCCAAAGAGCTCGATTTAAGAATGTGTAAAATACTTGAATAGTCACGTCACGAAGAATATAGAAATACATGAATAATAAATACATCAAAGTGTTCAAGGTTAGTGCGAGCCGAGAGCGAGCGGTGGTGGTCGCTGTCGTTGCGCGCGCCGCCTCGTGGGTTTCCAGCGGCCTAGCGGACGCCGAGCGGGCGAAGATGTCCCAGTACATCCGGGTCACAGAGGAGGACGAGAACGACGAGCCCGTCGAGATCCCGTCCGAGGACGATGGCATCGTGCTGCTGTCCACGGTCACGGCGCAGTTCCCGGGCGCCTGCGGCCTGCGCTACCGGAACCCCATGTCGCAGTGCATGCCTGCCGTACGCACGCCTGGTGGAGGGCATCCTGCGCGCGCCCGACGTGGGCAACCGAGTCTACGTGGTCAACTACCCCAAAGATAACAAAAGGAACACGGAGGAGGCTGATGCTTTGTCGGCGTTGAAGGTGAAAAGGGCAGTGCAGAAGACGTCTGACCCCATCGTGCTCGGCCTGCCCTGGAAGACCACCGAGCAGGACCTCAAGGAGTATTTCAGCACCTTCGGGGAGGTCCTCATGGTCCAGGTAAAAAAAAAAGATATCAAGACTGGTCACCAAAAGAGGGTTTGACTTTGTGCGGTTCACGGAGTATGAGACCCAAGTGAAGGTGATGTCTCAGCGACACATGATTGATGGACGGTGGTGTGACTGCAAACTCCCAAATTCTAAGCAAAGCCCGGATGAGCCTCTGAGGAGCAGGAAGGTGTCTGTGCGCCGCTGCACCCAGGACCTCACTGCCGACGAGCTGCGGCAGTTCTTCTGCCAGTATGGGGAGGTGGTCGATGTGTTCATCCCCAAGCCCTTGGGGGGGGGGGGGGCGTTTGCTGTCGTCACGTTTGCAGATTATCAGGTGGCCCAGTCCCTGTGTGGCGAGGACCTGATCATCAAAGGCATCCTCTGCGTGCATATCTGCAACGCGGAGCCCAAGCACAATAGCAATAGGCAGTTAGAGAGAAGTGGAAGATTTGGTGATAATCCGGGTGGCTTTGGGAGCCAGGGCGGGTTCGGGAACAGCCGGGGCGGTGGGGCGGGGCTGGGCCACAACCAGGGCAGCAACATGGGGGGCGGGATGAACTTCGGCGCCTTCAGCGTCCAGCCGGCCATGAGGGCCACGACCCAGGCCACCCTGCAGAGCAGCTGGGGCATGATGGGGATGCTGGCCAGTCAGCAGAACCAGTCGGGCCCGTCAGGGAACAACCAGAGTCAGGCCAACATGCAGAGAGAGCCCAACCAGGCCTTCGGCTCTGGGAACAACCAGTACAGCGGCTCCAACTCGGGCGCCGCCATCGGGTGGGGGTCGGCCTCCAACGCGGGCTCGGGCAGCGGCTTCAATGCATGGACTTCAGCTCCAGCATGGACTCGAAGTCGTCGGGCTGGGGCATGTAGGCTGGGCTGGTCAGTTAGACGCTAAAGACTGGTGGGAAGTCAAATTTTTCTAAACTCACGGTAAGTATATTGTAAGATACATATGCACTAAGAATTTTCAAAATTGGTTTGTTTGGTGTGGAGTATATTTAGCAGTAATTTTGACATTTTTCCTTTAGAAAAAGAGGAAAAGCTAAAGGAATTTTCTAAGTTTTCTTACATAACGGGTTGAACTCTTGAGTATTTGAAAGTGAACTGCTGTTTGCCTGACGGGTAAACCAACACCACAATTGCTATCAAGAAGCTTCTCCTGTAATATTTTATCCCTGGACTTGTCACCTGAGTTATTTGCATGTTCAAAGTGGAACCCATTGGTTAGAGCTGCATTCTTTCCTCCTCGTTTTAATTTGAACCCCACCATACGGATTTTCTCCTTAGGAAGGTCCCTGGAGATCGTGGTGTTGCAATGTTTGGTTCTTTTCTTTCTGTGTGTTTTCTTAACACTTGTCTCCGCTCATATGCGAGAGTACGATATGAAGCCTTCATTTAATCTCTGCAGTTCATCTCATTTCAAACGTCTGTGGAAGAAGCACTCACTGACAGGAGTGCTGTACTCACTGCACCGTGGGGCTCCGTCCGCTGCTTTGCCCACGCACTCAAGAGCTCGTCCCCACGCCGCCCAGGCTGCGTCTCTGACGGTGGGTGTCCCATTTTTATCCGCTACTCTTTCTTTCCTGGAGTCGGATCAACGCTGTGACGGCAAGGCTGTGCTGTGGACCAGAAGGCTGTCTGAACTTCTGAAACCTTGTGTGGGATTGATGGTGGTGCCAGGGCATGAGAGGCTGGTATGAGCGAGGACAGGAGAGCGCGTGCAGAGACTTGGTGGTGCATAATGGAGATTCTTTAACTGGGCGAGATGTGTCTCTCAACCTGTGGCTTTGGTGCAAGAGTGTGCGGAGAGCCATGTTAGCAGATAACATACGTACGAATGTTTCTTGCATTCAAAGGACATCCACGTCTGTTGGAAGACTTGAAGTGAGTCTTACTATTAGCGAACCAACGTTAGCTGAATGTGTTAGTGACACGATACTGTATCTGCCCGCCCCCTTGTCAACTGCTGTGAATGCTCTATGGTGTCTGTCCTCGTGTCCTCTCCTGCTCCTGATCTGTTGGTGTGGTCATGTGGCCTGGCGCTGGTGGGCTGAGCTTGTGTGCTCTACACGAATCTCGGAGCTGAGTCGCCAGTGAGGGCGGGGGGGCGGGGGGGGGGGCCTGGGGCCTGCCCACCCCTAGGATGTGGTTGGTGGTCTTGTACCCTGTGCTCAGATGCTTTTATAAGAGTTGTCAATGTTGGACATTCTGAAATAAAACTGATTTAAATAAAAAAAAAAGAAAAAATGTTCAAGGTTAAAATCTAAAAGTCCAATAATTTTATAGTTGGTGAGAATGCAAGCCACTGGAATCCTCATAAATAGGCAGCAAATGTGATGGTGGCAAATTCCTCAGAAAATTAAATGTAAATACATAATTAGCAACTCCATTTGTATTTCTCCCTAGAAGATAAGACAGCATATGTATACACAAACTGTATAAAAATACACATCAGCTTTAGAGAAACTGGAACTCATCCAAACATTTATCCACTGGTTAGTGTACAAATTGTGATAAATCCCTGTAATAGAATGCTTCTCCCTGATACAAAAGAATTATTCATGGAATTCTATAAATACTTTTATGTTCTTTTCTTTCATTTTGGTGTTGGGGCTCATAGCTTACTTCTAGCTCTGCGCTCAGGGACCACTGCTGGTGGTGCATTGGGGACCACATGGAGTCCTGGAAATTGAACCCTGGGGCAGCTGCACTATATAGCTCCAACCCCTGGGATTCTATAAACCTTATACTGGACACAAGGCAGCATACTTTGAAATTAGAAATACATAAAAATGCAAAACAGATTATGGTATAATAACCCGGGCTACTTGCTCCAGTCTAGGATTATTTGGGCAAAGAATGACTAGAAAAGCATACAAAAGAACTTTCTGAATAATAGAAATGTTCTAAATTTTAATTGAGACATTGATTACATCTAGGAGTCTCAGTGAATTTTTCACATTATATGTAAGCCACTTTATTTTTTTCTATTCCTCAGCCAAAGAAGGCAGAGAGAAAGAAAGAAAGAAAGAAAGAAAGAAAGAAAGAAAGAAAAAGAAAGAAGAAAAAGTGTACGTAATAAGCCCACTAATATTCTCAAGTTATCTCAAAGATTTGTAATAGTAGTTGGATCAAAGACTAACCGAAATAAAGATAAGACTGTAATTTGAGATACCAAAGAGTAATGAATAAGACTTTGCATATGATTTATTTAGAATGGGTGAAGGACAACTAGAAGGTGAAGGTAACCACCAGATTCTTGGTTTGAGACAATTAGGTGGTTTGTGGTTTCAAATCCATAAAAATACAGAAGTTGAAACTTTAATTGATATGTGAGGGGATGAAAACGATTACATGTTTCACATATGGTTGAGGTGACCCTAAATTATGCAAGTTAGATCTGGGTAAAAGTTAGATATACTGTTTCACCTTGGATGGAAGAGGAATAATTTCCCATAATATCTTGATAGTTATCATCACACAGATATCATAACACAGATAGAAAGGAGAGGAGGTTGTCTAGAAAGAGAATGTAGTGAAAGTGCAATTAAAGAACTGATATGACAGAGCCTTTAAAAGAGTCTATAGACCAAGTAGAGAAGATATGGTTGACAAAGAACACTGACAAATAATGCCTAGAGATATCTGAGTAAGGCTTCCTGAGGAAGGGGAAGCAGCTGACACAGACAAAAGAACTATGCCTTTGATGAAACATTGGGTTGGAGAGGATAGGGTGGGTGGGTTTAGCTCCAGACAGTTTCTTTAGGTTGAAGGATGTCAAAGTTTTACAGCTTTGAGCTGGGAGGCCAGACCACCTCCTGAAAAAGACACAGGGGAAAAACGAATGGATTTCACAATCACTAAAGTAGAACAGCAGAATTTAACTTTTAAAACTTGGATTAAAAGCTTGAGACTGTATAGGGTAGGCGCCTGCCTGGCACACTGCTGATCCTGGTTTGCTCACAGCACCACATATCATCACCCAAGCACAGTGATCTCAGAGCACGGAGCCTGGAGTGGCCTGAGCATACCCAGGTGATGCCCCAAAATAAAAACAAATAACAACCAAACAAGGTTGATAAGGTCTCTGGCAACTGTTCAATGACAGTTGGAATCAGTGCCTTGATTTTTTTCATAATAACAACCTGTCTAGTTATGCATTTTCTTTTCTTCTTTCTTTAATTGAATCACCAAGAGATAAAGAGTTGAAAAGCCATTTATGGTCAGATTTCAGTCAAACAGTGTTCCAACACCAATCCCACCACCAGTGTACATTTCCCACCACCTGTGTCCCTAGTTTCCCTCCCGTCACTCTTCCCCCACAAGCCTCTCTCTACAGCTGGCAATTTCCTTCTTTCTCGCTTTGCCTGTATTTCCCCATCTCTGTCTGTCTCTGTCTGTTGCCCCCCCCCCATCTATCCCCCTCCCCACTTTTGGGTATTATGGTTTGAAACACAGATACTGAGAGGTTATCCTATTTGTTCTTTTACCTATTTTCAGCAAGCAGTTCTTAGAGTGATCATTTCCAACTATCTTTGTCAGTGCAATTTTCAATTGCATAATTTTATGCTTATGCCCAAGCTAGAAAGGAGAATGGTTGGGTTCATATAACATCATAACATCATGGATATACAAAAAGTTTCAATTAAAGAGTCAAAATTTTAGAGAATGAATAAAATTAGGTACCAAGGAGAGAGGAGAAGGACAGGAGGAAGCTGATGGACAGAAGAGGACAGGTACAAATTTGGACAGGAAGATCAGGTGCTGTCACAGCACAGGGTTGTTGGAAGTCTTTGAACCAGCAAACCAAAAAGACCAAAAGATTTGTCAGAGAGGGAATGTCTGCGTTGATTATTTCAGCAGATCCAGCATTTGGAGAAAGGAAATGACACAGGTATCAGATTGCTAAGGTAGAGTAGAGATCACAAAACCAAAAGTCTAGGATATTAGGTGAGTCAACTACAAGGATAATGAAGTTTTATTGATGATAGCAGATGCTGGAGAGCAAAACCATGCCACAGTTTTGATAGTCCAGTCCGGTGAGTAAGGCTGTTTCCAAACCACCACATAACAGCGGTGAGCAGGAGATGAGAGTAGCATAGCCAGCTGGCAAAGAATGGGAAAAGAATTGATGTTTGGACAGCAAATCAACCCCAATCACCATCTTAAAAATGCAGAGAGATGCAGAGAAACCTCCACTTAAGAAGACTAAGAATGAAATTTTGTTCTTGTTTCAGGGGGAGCAGATCTCAGCCTCATCAGGAAAGGTGGGTGAAGGGGAGGAAGTCGTAGAGTTGGCGCTGGACTGAGATGAAAGAAAGAGAGAGGGTGAAGAGTAAGGGCCCGGTGAGGAGTGCTACTTGGCTGTGGAAAGTCAGAGGGTGAAGGGTAAGGGCATGGTGAGGAGTGGTGCTTGGCTGTGGGAAGTCAGCTCCTATTCTCTGCCACTAATCACTGGCCTCAATCAGTGTGGAGCGAACGGTAGTAGGGGCCACAGCAGAGTATATAAAACTAGAATGTGAGGGAGATACAGAACCACTGCCCAACTACAGCTAATCGTCTCTTCATACACTGCCATTAATCAGTCAACAAAAGGGAGTTCTTAGTCTCAAATGAGGTTGATGAAAATAGTTGATTACCTAAACTTCTTTACAGGTGATAAAATAATAGAAAAATTGCAACTGAGTAGCCAATTCACCATATTATTGTTAAAGACTTTGATATAAAAATGAAAATAAGAAAATAAAGACTAATATAAAGGCTTGTCGACCAAGTGATCTTTTATTGTTTAAGGGCAAATCCTGAGCATGTCATTTTCTTTTCTTTTTTTTTTTTTGTTCCTTTTTGGTTCTTACCCAGCGATGCTCAGGGGTTACTCCTGGCTTTGCACTCAGGAGTTACTCCTGGTGGTGCTCCGGGGACCAAATGGGATGCCAGAAATCGAACCCAGGTTAGCCGCATCCAAGGTAAACGCCCTACCCCGCTGTACTATTGCTTCAACACCCTTAACATGTTATTTTCATTTCCTTTTAATTTCACTTCCATTGACTATTCCAGAAAACAAGGGATATACTGCTGAAATGGTTTTTTATTGTCAAAGTTCCTGGCTTTTACATTGCTGTGTAGGCTGTAATTAATTGCCTTAGTGGCATCCTGGTCCTAGAGAGAAATATGAGAAAGGGGCTTACTTGACTGGTATTAGTCAGTGGGGATGCACCATTCATGACAAACATTATCCATATCACTCATGTGTCTGACAGATATGTGATTGGCAGTTAGACTGAGCACATTTCAGCTGCAGGATTTATCCCAAATTTGATTCAATGATTTCTGAGATAAAAGCATCATAAATATCTTCAAGCAGTCACTAGCAATTGCCAAGGCAGTAAAGGAGAAATTATTGAATTATCGATTCTGATACTGAATTTCTGTTTGATATTTTTATTTATATAACTGTTGGTCTTCTAAAAAATACACTTTGTTCCAGTGCCAGACATCTCATGAGAAATTCATTTTCTTTTCATTTTAAGATACTTGGATTATACAGAAAAGGCAATGAAATAGATTAGGAGGATTTATAAAAGAAGAAGAAGAAGAAGAAGAAGAAGAAGAAGAAGAAGAAGAAGAAGAAGAAGAAGAACTAAGTACTAAGGCAGAAGGGAAAAAGCTCAGTGAAGACAGGAGTTTATTGAATAACATGAGTGTGTTGATCTGAAGTCATCCAGAATAGGATTAGCAGAACACTAGATGAAAGACAACCATGCGAGCAAGCCGGGTCCCGGGAAAACATCCAACCCCATCAAAAAATGGGGCAATGAAATGAACAGAAACTTTCTCAAAGAAGAAATCAGAATGGCAAAAAAGCACATGATAAAACGTTCTACATCATTAATCAAGGGAGATGCAGATCAAAACCACAATGAGATACCATCTCACACCTCAGAGACTGGCCCACATTCAAAGGAACAAAAGCAACCGATGCTGGCGTGGATCTGGCGAGAAAGGAACACTCCTTCACTTTTGGTGGGAATGCGGACTGGTTCAGCCCTTTTGGAAAACAATATGGACGATTCTCAAAAAATTAGAAATTGAGCTCCCATTTGAGCCAGCAATACCACTCCTGGGAATATATCCCAGAGAGGCAAAAATGTATAGTCGAAGTGACATCTGCACTTGTTTGTTCATTGCAGCACTCCTTACTATAGCCAGAAACTGGAAGAAACCTGAGTGCCCAAGAACAGATGACTGTTTAAAGAAACTTTGGTACATCTACACAGTGGAGTACTATGTAGCTGTTAGAAAAGATGAAGTCATGAAATTTACATACAAGTGGTACAACATGGAAAGTATCATGTTAAGCAAAATGAGTCAAAAACAGAGGGATGGACATAGAAAGATTGCATTTGTCTGGGGAATATAAAGTAACAAAATATGAGATTAATACCCAAGAATAGCTGAGATCAGCACCAGGAGGATTACTCCATAGCTTAGAGGCCAGCTGGGCATTCTAGGAAAAGGGCAGCTCAGATAGAGAAGGGAGCACCAAATAAAGGGTGTTTGGAGGATCTTCCCAGGAGGGGAGATGCTTGTTGAAAGTAGACTCTGGACTGAACATATTTGCCACTCAATGCCTCTTTTGCAGACAACAACACCCAAGAGGAGAGAGAGAACAAAAGGGAATGCCCTGCTACAGAGGCAGGGTGGGATGGGGATGGGGGTGGGAGGGATATTATCCATTGGGGTGGAAAATGGGCACTGGTGGAGGGAGGGGTATTTGATCATTGTATAATCGAAACCCAAGCACAAAAAATTTTAAATCTACAACTGTACCTCATTGTGTTTAACTAATGAAAATTTTAAAAAATGGAAAAAAAAAGAAATAAAATAAAAAGATGAAGCACCAAAGATGCTTTGCAGGGCATGGGATCAAAAAAGATTCAAGCAAAATCCATATTTTTTTTCAATTTGTCTAAATTTTTATTTGACTAGCAATACTTAGATCTCCAATTTTTACTTCCAGGCTTTTCTCTGAAAATGATTTTTCCAATCAGTTGTCTTGCCATCCAGAAACACAGGTTTGTTTTGTTACTCCATTAATTTCCTAAATTAGACCCATTTTAGACCATAAAAAAACAATCTAAGTAATTCACCTTTCTTTACTTTTCATTTCTACTTTATTATTTTTCATATTAGGTTTCTACTTTAGAAATTGAAATTAACTCTTAAAGGTGTCTCAACCACCTCGCTTTCTAATGCAGGTTTCATCTTTTCAAACTCTTCAATATTTAACTGAGGTGATATGTTTATAACATTCTTTGTTACAGATGCAAGTATGTAATTTGACAAATGTATATAGTACAGCATGCAAACCACCAAAGGAGGAATTATATCCATCTCCACACCACTTATTCCATCTCTTCTTCCCTTCTAGTCATCATCAATTAAATACATAAATATTTAGATACTGTTTGAAAAATTTTAATGATAAAGATCATGACATCTAAGCATTATGACAAAGGTCCACTTGATTTGAAACGGTACTAATTCTTTAGAAAATTATTCTTTATAACAATATATAATATGAAGTTGCAAGTGACTTTGGGTATGATCTAATTCAACAGTGTACCCATTTTTTGGGCATTATATAATGGGATGGGGAAGTTATAGTGAGTGAATATATAAAGGTTGAACAGGATGTCAATGGAAACAATGAATGAAATATCTCTGGATAATATAAGACATTAGGTAAAGGACGTATTTGTATTGGAAGCCATATAGAATATAACTGAGACATTTTCCCAGAACACAGACACAAAATATTAAATAGATATTCATTTCATGAATGTAAATAAATAAGGCGTGTGGTACTAAACAAATGTAGATCAATACTGAACTTTTTGATTAATCTAAATATTCTTCTGTTTTGCTTAATATCTTTTAAGTAGAATGGATTAGAGAAAAGATACAGACCCAGAATAATAATACTCAGAGGAATACTGCTTAAAACTGGATTAAATTTATATTTACTCAACAGAAAATTGCACATGTACTTATGCATGCAGTGTCTTCCATCATCCTTACTTCATATCCCCATTATCAATTTTGCCAGATGTGGCTCATAACAAGAACAAGCGAATATCTTGAAGACCCATGAATAGCTTATTTGAATGGAAATGTCATCTTGTTTGGTTCAATTAAATTTGTTCTTTGGTCAGTTCATAGAAATTCTTTCTCTTATTGATACTACCCATCTTTGCCTTGAAGGAGAAGTACAAATATCCACAGTGTAGATGTAACCGTCAAATAACTTTTCAGTGTTTCCAACTGTCTGAAAATACCTATGGTGGAAAGTAGTCTAAGTGAAGCCTCTCAGTGTGGGATATTTATGGCACTGTAACCATTACTGGCATTTGGACTTCATTCCCTTGTACCTTTTATCATTCTTCAGTGCAACGATGGTTCAGATTTTGTGTTCTCTCCTACAACCAGTACTTCCTTCTCCTCCACAAAAATGTTATCTGCCAGTCCAAGTGAACACCGGCATGCTGCTGGGAAACCTGAGAATGTATGTTCTTACACACCATCCCAAAATTGAAGACCAGCAAACTGTTTTACATTTTTGTGAGGATACCTTGGAGGTATAACCAACTGACATAGAGATCAACTGAACATAGTGAGACAGGGTTCTTCCGAAAATGTTTAGGATGTCACATCATTCCTCCCCCCCCCACTTTGCTTCCCCCCCCCACTTTGCTTCCCCCCCCCCCCCCACTTTGCTTCTTTATTTTCCTATGAGGTTTTTTTTGCCAACACTTCCTGAGGACACTTTTCACAGAAACATTCAATTTTGCAGTTCGTCTCCAACAAATCCAGTCTAAACAAGTTGACTGAAACAGTCGTGTGCCTCTGGGACTGCCCTCCTGAAATTCTTGGTCATGCTATCTTTGGTTTGACTTTCATTAGTGAGGTCCAAAGGGAGGATGGAGCAAATGGCAGGGAGCTTGGAGACTTGGCTTGCACAAAATCCTGCATCGTGTTGCTTCCTACCTATAGGGCAGGCAGGTTCTCAGCTCTCACCTTTGAACACAGACACAGTCTCTTAGTCCTTGGCAGTGCGTTCTGCCAGGTTGCATGACGTTGCAGATATCCGTGAGTTTTGGTACTCACCTTAGGGGCATATCATGCCTAAGGAAGTGCAACATTAAAAAGAGAAGAGAGGTAATGATGACATCTTCAGATAAAACCCATAATATCAAACAATATGCACTGTTCTGTTCTTTGAAGGAAGCCTCACATATTCACCTACTCTGGATCTCCACAGCTTTTGTAGAAGCACCCAGTTATCTTATTTTCTTCTTTATATTTTTTAATTTTTTGTTTTGGGGTCACACCTGGCGATGCACAGGGGTTTCTTCTGGCTTTTCACTCAGGAATCACTACTGGCGGTGCTCAGGGGGCCATATGGCATGTTGGGAATCAAACATGGGTCGGACACGTGCAAGGCAAACAACCTACCCGCTGTGCTATCACTCCAGCCCCTGAGGTTATTTGTTTTATTGCTGAATTTTGTGAGTTCTTTATAGTAGTAATTTAGATGCTAGTTCTATGTCAGATGTGTGATGTGTGAATTTTTTTTCTATTTAGCAGAACATGTTTTTGTTTACTGATAGTTTCTTTCTCAGTGCATACGCATTGTAGTTTGATGAATTCTGCTTATTTTTTTCTCCTCTACAGGGCAAGGCTCAGGAACTGGTGCGGGAGTATAGTAGGTAAGGTGCTTGTCTTAGAGGTGGACAACCCGGGTTCAATCTCTAGCATCATTATTGGTAAGTTCTTGCAAACTATGGTTTTAAAGAAAACAATTTAATTCGGATTTTATTATATATTAATGTCAATAAAACATAATTTTCTCTGTCAGCCTTCCTCTAGGCATTGGAATATCACCAACCATCTGAAGAAATACCAGAACACTTTTCAATGTAATGAATGCTAAGTTGTTTATTTTTCTCTGTTTTCTTTGTCAGTAGAGCTGAATCATTGGGAACTTCTGAAATCAATATCATGAAGGCATGCTTATACATCTTTTTCTCCATTTTATGGTTTCAGTTCTAATATCACGGTCTAGCCTATTCTAAGTTAATTTTCTTACATAGTGTAAGATTCTATTCCAACCTAAATATGTTTTTATGCTTGACTCGGGCTGGAGCGATAGCACAGCGGTAGGGCGTTTGCCTTGCACGCAGCCAACATGGCGGACCCAAGTTCAATTCCTGCACCCCTCTCGGAGAGCCCGGTAAGCTACCGAGAGTATCTTGCCCGCACTGCAGAGCCTGGAAAGCTACCTGTGATGTATTCAATATGCCAAACAAAGTATCAACAAAGTCTCCAATGGAGACGTTACTGGGCCCACTGGAGCAAATCGTTGAACAAAGGTAGGACAGTGTCAGTGTCAGTGTCAATTTCATTTAATCGTGAAGAGTTGTGACAAATGGAACTAATTTAGCCCTTTTACAATGTGGCAAAAATGATTACGGGGACAGAGAGAGAATTAGTGGACAGGCACTTGCCTTGCAAATACACAACCAGGGTTACATCCCTGGCACCACATATGAACTCCAAAGCCCAATAGGACTGATTCCTGAGCACAAAGCCAAGAGTAACCCCTGCACATAGAAGGGGAGGGTATTAGACAAACTACAAAACTAGAAATGCAACAAACAAAATTGATAACGCATCTTGGTTTATTAGCACACCCATCATCCAATATGTACAACTGGGTGTCTGCACTGAGAACTTTTAAAACCTATTTCTCTTAGTAACACTAAGTACACAACATATTACTATCAGCTATAATCACTACTTGGCCCATGCTTTTGAAGTTTTATATATTAATCGAGGTGGAAAATGCCTTAAATCCTAGGCTTGCTTCCAGATGGGGATAGACTCTTGGAAGCTATCTCAAACAATACTGATCCATTTGCTTGAATAAATTACTCTTTGAGAAAAGACAACTTCAGTAGTAAAATTCAAAAAAATTCCAATAAATAATTGCAAAAATAGTAATAATGATTATGATAATAATCATAATCATAATAATTAGCCAGTCATAGATTCAGACAGGTGCATTGGGGAGCAAGGGAATATGAACAAAAACTAGAGAAGTGGAAAGGCAAGAAAATACATAAGATATTAGACTTCAAAGAAACTTGTTAGAAAACACTTCTTTCCCACTGAGTTTAAAAAAAATAAAAACAAGATATAAATAACAGCATTTAGGAAAAAATGAGAAATACCCTAGCATTTAGAAGAATAACTACTTATAATTCTTACAAATGAATACCTCAGTGAATAAAAACTGACTTAAAGTCAGAATAGACATGACTATATATGCCCATTATATAGAAATGTTTTGACATATCTGGAAGTAAGGAATTCTGTGTTGATGTTCCCAAACCACATATACATTCCCACCTATTTTTTGAAACACCAAAATTTGCTGTTTATTATTTGTCTTACATTTTTTCAGTCACCAACATTGTTATTATTATTTTAATACGTTACACAAATAAAAAGTCAAAGTACATTAAGACTAGTGTAATGAACCTCTGGGCAGCCAGAATCCAGCATTTGTGGCACAGTCCTGCAACCTGGTAAAAACAATGTTTAAGAATTCAACAATCAAGAGACTTCACATGAATTTTGATGAGCCAAGCCCTCTTGTGGGGTTCATAGGTTGCAAAAAATACCATCAATTTTAGGGTCATTTACTTCAGTTAATTACAAAGAGGCAAATAAGCATGGCAAAGTTTACATAGAATCAAGGCTTCACCTGCCTCCCCACTTTCCCAACAACCTGTCTGAGGAGAGGAACCACTTCCAGAACCAGCTACAGTCCAGTACTGCAGTAGTGCAGGGGGAGTTGGATATCTCTTAGGGTCCAATGTAGCTGGATAGCTGGTGAGTGGCTACAACCGTCCTTAAGCCTACCCACAAGTACACAATGTACAGTCACCGATTTCCTACTTCTTGCTGTATCATAGGGCTGAAACAGTCCTCTTTCCTTTGATGTGTTTTGCTTAATGTTCAAACCCAACCGTGCTCAGGTGCTTCTCCAGGCAGGGTGCTCAGGAGTTGCTCCTGGGATGCTTCAGGTACCAAGGGGTCGAGGGATCAAATCCAGGCCTTCAGTAGGCAAAGCTTGTACTCACATCCTTGGAGCGATGCTGGCCCCATGTTTTTGGTAGGGCCCACGTAAGCCCACCTAGCTGGAATGACTACCATCTTCAGCAGTTGGTGGACCGATAGCGGAGAGAAGGAAATCACTGAATTAACAGACCCAGAAAGGCAGTCAATCAGAACCACAAAGTCCCTAATTTCCCCAAGTCCAACCAAGCAGAGAATAGGTCTGTTGAACAGTTGGGGTTCAGTGTACAAAAGGGGCTCAAAGATGTAGGGTTTCATTCTCTCTCTGGGGAGAAGACCCTGATTGATTGATCGATCAGTACCTCGACACTATACTTGAAACGAAATAAAGCTCTGTTGAACTTTCCCATTTGTCCTGCACCCGTTCGTGATATCACAGACCCTAACAGTTTGATTGTCCACATGCTGCTGCTCTTGAAAACAATAATGCAATTAGAAGAACTATTGGTTGCCCACAGAGGGAGAGACAGGACTGATATTTCAGATTCAGAAGACTGCGAAGCTCTTATCAGTAAGTGTTCTTTATAGGGGTTTATCTCTTCAGCAGAGATTAGAATGAAAATGCTAGAAACACATATTGAGAGGGCAGAAATATAGTATAGTGCTTAAGGTTAGGAATCTCTGACATGATTTCTGGGATTGAGAAAGTAGTGCACTAAACTATGTCAAGGCAGGAAGGGTCAGGGCATAGAATCATGCACTTTCTCTCTGAGGACACTCCATTCCCACTCGTTGTCTTGCCATTCAGAGTCACTTTGGGGAATGGGGAGTTCTGGGGCTCCTGGGGTGGGGGTGGGGAGCTGCCCTCAGGCCCAACTGCTGCATGAGCAGGAGTGGCTGCAGTCTCCATTGTGATGTCTGTGTTCTCTGCACAGGGTTGTGGGACATGGAATTCTCACTGGCCAATGGGGTTGCAGAACCTGGACCACACCCATGAAGCCCTCTATAAAAGCGCGACCTCAGCCTCTTGTGGCAACCTCTCTCAGCACTTTGATGAGAAATCCTCAAGGAAGTAACGAGATGAGGCCCCAACCCCCATTACCAATGGACACCCATCTGAATAAAGATATAAAATTAAAATTGGATAAAGCTAGAGAAATGGTAAGGAAAAAGTGCTGGGATCTGGTTCCCGTGGCTTGCCCAAGGCCCATGATGACCCATCAGTGGTCAGTGTGTGGCCACTGGCTGATAAACCCCTGGGCCCTTTCCAGACCAAGCAAGTCTTTAGCCAGTTTCACCCAGCAGCTGCTGCCCTCCTGGGACTCCTGGGGACTCTAGTCCAGTAACCCCTCGGGCTCCCCTTCTCGAGACAAACACCATCCTCCTGCCCATGGGTTCCTCCCATGGAGATGAGTATAAGAGAACTTTTGTCAGTGAGATGGGAACAAGCAGACTCAAGCAGGTGTTGCTTTGCTTTTCTGCAGCTCAAAAAGTTCGAAGTGGAGAATGATTTAGTCCCTGGCAAGAGAAGAAAAAACAACTGCGGAGACAGTGGCAAGAACACCGCCACCTCCAGGCCCTGCCAACTGCCGAATGGGGTGAGTCTTGCCCTGCAGGACATCCCAAGGAGATAGGTGCTCAAAGGGTGTTGCAGAGATGTTTAGGAATGTGGAAGGAGGGGGTACCCACAGAAAATCTGTTGCTGCTTCCCCACATGCTCGTGCTCTGCTTGGCCTGACATGGGGGGCAATCCCAAAGCCCTGAACTGGAGTGTTTCACTTGAATGGGCAAGTTTGGCCTTTGAGATTGAGTTAGGACACCAGGGGAAGGGAGGGGGAAAGGCGGGAAGAAGTGTTTCTCAGGTATCAGCATGCTGGGCAGCCGAAGAAAAAAGAGTTCTTGTGTCTCTTCTCTGCCACAAACCACGATCATTTATCTGTAACCCCCTTTGTTTAAGCGAGCCCCTTCATCAGAAATCTGGTTCTAGTTCTTACAATGGAGAAGCTTAGGTGGATGGATGCAGCCCTTCGGCCGCCTACCCCATCCTCATGGGCCTGATGAAAGGGATTCACGGTGAAAAAAAAGCTTTGCAATGGGACAGGCTAATCCTCCAGGTAGGGAAATGTGTGGTACTGGCCAATGGCCCTATTTGTTATGGCCGCTTGGTTCTCTCCTGCCACATTGCAAGGGGACCTGCCACCCCTGGACACCTGGTCTCGGTTTGTCTCCCTATTTTCCCTGGCCCTTGTCTGCTCTGTACTCTTTGCTCCCTTTAGACTAAGGACTGGGGTGAAGTGTGACCTTTACTGCTGCAATGGAGAATACTGTCCCATGGGAAAAGTGGCATGCCAGGTGCCATGTCCCCTGACAGATCTGCACGAGGTGCTGGCTGCATTCCCACTGTCAGGGTGTCTCTTGTTCCCCCCTTGGCCCGTTCTGGATGTTTTCTCTACTGCTTGATTGACTGGGATGTTCTGGAATTTGTTTCCCTCTTCCATCTTCATCAGGAAGCAGGGAACAGGAATGAAAGCACAGAGCCCTACTTGGATGATGGGGGTAGAGGTGGGCAGGAGGTTTTCAGGTAAGGGGCTGGGGTGGCGCTGACTGACCGACTCACTTGGGTCTTCCAGAGTGGAGAATACGTTAAGGACCCGGAGAGAGAAAAATTGGAATTTCTGGAGCAAACGTTAGCAGATATCACCGATAAGGTAAGCTCTGCTCCTGCTGGGGTGCGGCTCCTGCCTGAAAGGGGGAGGAGTTGCTGGGAGCCAGGGTAAGAGAGAACCAAGGAAGTTCCCATGAGGGAAAAGGGGAAGGGCAGTGGGAAGGCCTCTATGTCAATTAGGGCCTGGCCTGGAAATTATAATCAAGGCTGAAGTATGTATCAAGAGAGAGTCCAAACAATGGGGGGTGGAGGGGTGAGGGAGGAGGGGCACAAAGCAGGGATTGAGCCCTGGACTGACGCCTAAATTTCACCACACAATAGCAAGATTCGGAAGCTTAAGGCCAGGTACAAAGATTCCTGTGAGGTTGGAGGAGGGAAGGAGGCAAGGGCCTGAGTGGTGTTGGTAGTGGTGTGCGTGTGCGTGCGTGTGTGTGTGTGTGTGTATGTGTGTGTGTGAGTGTGTGTGTGTGTGTGTGGAGGGGGATCTCTTAAGTCCTGAGAGTAAGAACATCAGGACCTGTGCGGGGAACAGACTGTCCCAAATGCTCTTTCCTTGGGCCTGGGAGTCTGTGTGTGACAGTCACCTGTTCTTGCTGCCCCTGCTGGCCATCCTTAATCCCAGCTTCATGCCCGCAGGTGAGGAAGAGCAACCAGGAACTCTGGACACTCTTCATCCTACAAGATTGTTACCTTCAAGATCTACAAGAGTGCTCTGCTAATCTGCACAGACAACTGGCTACATGCCAAGACTCAGCCATCAAAAAGGAGCGGCAGCTCCTGGAGCAATTAGACCAAGAGAAAAGAAACCATGAGTCTGAAATTAAAGAACTTCAAGTGAGAGAGGGGCCCTGTACAGTTGAGCAGGAAGACCTGAAGCAGGCTTCCTTCCTCACTCCCTCACCACCTTCCTCCCTCTCCTTTAGAAACTCGTGAAAACCAGCAAAAATGAAACACTGCACCTGAAGGCTCAGCTCAAAGTTCTCAGCATTAATGCAAATAGTAAGTGTCAGGAACCGCAGGAGGGAGAAGCTAGCTTTGGGGGAGGTGGCAGCAGGGTGAGGGTAGGGCTACACAGGGAGGCAGAAACAAGCCAGATCTGCCCTAGGTGGCTCCACTGTCTTTGGCTCTTGGTGACCCTGGGGATCCTCCCACAGGAAATGGAGCTGAGCAGGAGCAAAAGGAGGAGAAAGTGGTGGAAGAAAAGCAGGAGGAGGACAATGAGAAGGACAAAAAGGAGGAGGAGGAGGAGGAGAAGAAGGAGGAGGTTAAGGAAGAGGAGGAGGTTGTAAAGGAGAAGGAGGAAGAGGAGGTGAAGGAGAATGTGGCAGTCCTACAAATTTCAGAACAAGACACTGATGTTCAGAATGAGCCTTTCACAGTGTTTACCACAACCTCGGTGAGACTGACTGCTGCCCTCAGGGGACCCTGGGAGAAATCCTCCTTAACTCTTGTTTTCCCTTCCAATTTCTCTCAACCCCCAACTTTCCCATGGCATATTCTGGGCCACCTCTTCTCAACACCTCCTTGAAAACCCATGTATGCTATTAGGGGCCAGGAAGGGACTGCCCTTCCCAAGGACACCCGACCAACACACCCCATTTGATCTTCCCCCAGCTGCAAGGTTCATGCATTCTACAAGAACAACCGGAAGAGGAGATTGAGGAGATCTTAAAGAACATGGAAGGGAAAGGAAAATCATCCCAGTCCCCACTGGACGAGAAGGCCACAGGCCATGAGACCGCTGACTATGTCATCATACAAATGGATTCTGTGGAAACAGAAAATAATTCAAGCTGGGGACTGAGGTCCTACCTCTCCTTTATCCCCTTTATTAAGCGGTCACATGGACCCACCATGTCAAAAATTGTAACAGTGTAATTCTGTTGTATTCTCCACCTCCCCACCACCCTCCTCCTCCCCACCCACAACACTTTTCCTAATCCCACAACACTTTTCCTAAATGTATGTTTAGAATAATAATAAAATATTTCTAAAAGTACTAAAAATTTTCTAATCTCTGGGCAAAATTAGCACATCAAAACCTGCATGCTTTCTTAAAGGATCACATGATGACACACCTGAGGTTTGGATATGAACAGAATTCTTAACATTTTTTTTTTCTTTTTGGGAGACTGACACACATCTAAAATAACAAGAGAATACAACCAAAGCTGGCATGGATGTAGGGAGAAAGGGATTCTCATTCACTGCTTGTAGGAATGTCTAATGGTCCAGCCTGTTTGAAAAAAAACATATGGATGATCCTAAAAATATCTACAAATTGAGATTCCATTTGACTCAGCAAATCCAATTTTTGAAATATACCCTAAGAGCCCAATAACAAAATGAGAAAAAGCATTTTCACCCCTCTGTTTCTTGCAGCGTTATCCAGAAAACAATTCTGGAAACAACCCAAGTGTCCAATAATGGATGACGGAAAAATGAAACTATGGTACAGATACAGAATGGAATATTACTTGGCCATAAATACATAAAGTAATGCAGTTTCCTGCACATGGAGGGAACTGTCAAGTTTCATGCTGAGTGAAGTTAATCAGAAAGAAAGGTACCGATACTGAACGATCTCTCTCATATGCAGAGTGCAATACAGAGAGTAAGGAAACATAATGGGGGAATAATGAATGTCAAAAATCATGAATGTCAATAATGAACGTCACTTCCAAAGGAAGTGGAAGCAAAGAACAGAATGGGTAGTCTAAGGAAACATAACAACTGAGGGGACTTGGAGATAGAACAAGGAGGGGGCAAAAACTGCAATGGAGGGAAAATAAAATGAGAGGAGGAGGTGAAAAGGAGAAAGTGAAAAAGCATTATATATGATCAAAGTAAACTGAACTCCACAATAAATTCAGAGTCAACAGCAGGATTCAGGATTTGTCCTAGGGACACAGGAAAGTTAAATAAAAACAAACTAATTGATGCAATATAGGAAGGCAAGTAAAGATGTATCAAATGATGTTTTACATAATCCTAGGACATTGGATAAGATTTAGTAAACATTTACAATGAAAAGCCCATTAAGTTTGGGATTAAAGAAACATATCTCAGTAAAGTACATGTTGTATTTGAGAAACCCACAGTTAAATCATATTCAGTTGTGAAAATTGGAAGATTTTCCCCTATCATCATGTAAAAGAAGGGATGTTCATTCACACCACTATAATTCAACATAACTCTAGAAGTTAAAGTCAGATAAATTAAGTAGCAAAGAGAAATAAATTAGGCAATAAAGAAAAATTAAAATGACCAGTGCTTTCAAAGATTTATGTTTTAAAAACTTCTGAACATCCCCACTGAAAAGCTGATTTTAAATAAACCAATATAGTAAAGTCGCCTGCTATAAAATCAATATATTAAAATATCCTACATATTTATATGTAAGAAAAAATGAAAGAAATATTTTAAATAAATAATTTTATTTATAATTTATCTAAAAATTTATGAACCTAGAAATAAACTTAACAAAAGTGAGACACTTATACATCAAAAAATATGTCATTTGTAAAATAAAGATAATATGCAAGGAGAAAGAAAGACCATGAAAATGAATTTCAAGGCTTAACGTTAGGAAAATTACCATCTCATAAAAATTATCATATAAATTATTTATATATGTATGTGTACACACACACACACACACACACACACACACACTTTAGCACTGTCCTCCCTTTTTTCATCGATTTTCTTGAGCGAACACCAGTAACATTTTCATTGTAAGACTTGTTGCTACTGTTTTTGGCATATCGAAAATGCCACAGGGCACAGGCAGCTTCTGAAGCTCTGCTGAGCAGGCAGGATACTCTGGGTAGCTTGCTGGGCTCTCCAAGAGGTACGGGGGAATAAAACCCGGGTCGGCTGCAAGCAAGGCAAGCGCCGTATCCGCTGTGCTAAGTGGAGTGCCAGCCCATATATGCACACATATATATTTTTAAAAAACTTGAAATTTTGAAAGCTTTGCATACAGGTGGCCCAACTTTGATTCCCAGTACCGCATTTGGTTCCCTGAGCACCAAGTCAGGAAGTGCCCCTGAGCAAAACCGGATGTACTTCCCAAGCATGACCCCTCCAGAACATAAACGGTATATTTCTGATTTCAAGTGATGAACATGGACCATGGAACCAAGAGCTGGTACAGAGGTTTAGATGTCTGCCTCAGATGTGGTTGACCTCAATCTGTTTGATGTCCAGAATCAAACCTGGTAAAATGAGCACCATCAGGAATGGCCCTGAGAAAAGAGCCAGGAGTAGCCCCAAAGCACCACTGGCTGTGTGACACGCCACCCCCCACCCCCAAATCATATAGTGTTACACACATAGATTTTGTTAGTTGATTTTCTGGGAACACACCGTACAGTGCTCAGCACTTACTCTCGTCTCTGCACTCAGGGATCACTCCAAGTGGGGATTAGGGGTCATATATGGTGCTAAGGATCAAACTCAGGTTTCCCACATACAAAGTAAGTGCCCTACTTACAGTACAGTCTCTCTGGGCCTAGAGGTTCATTAATTTTATTTAATTTTCTTATGGGAAATAATTCTCTAATATATAAACACATTTGAGAATAATTTGAGAATAATTCACGAAAGGGTTTTTTTTTTCAGTTATACAATGATCAAATACCCATCCCTCCACCAGTGCCCATTCTCCACCACCACCAGTCCCAGTATCCCTCCCACCCCCCTCCCCCCATCCCACCCTACCTCTGTGGCAGGGCATTCCCTTTTGTTATCTCTCTCCTTTTGGGACATTGACATTGACATTGAGTGGGAATCTTGTTCAGACTATAGTCTACTCTCATCACACATCTCCTGTCCTGAGAGGAACCTCCCAACACCCTTTATTTGGTGCTCCCTTCTCTATCTGAGCTTCCTTTTCCCCTAGCATGTGTGGTTGTCCTCAAAACCATGGAGTAATCCGCCTGGTCCTTATCTTGGCTAATCTTGGGAGTTAGTCTCCTATTTTGTTAATTTATGTCATCCAGATGAATGCAATCTTTCTATGTCTATCCCTCTCTTTCTGACTCATTTCACTTAGCATGATACTTTCCATGTAGTACCACTTGTATGTAAATTTTATGACTTCCTCCTTTCTGACACTACATAGTATTTCATTGTGTAGGTATACCAAAGCTTCTTTAACCAGTCATCTGTTCTCAGGCACTCAGTTTTTTTCCAGATTCTAGCTATTGTAAACAGCGCTGCAATGAATAGACAACTGCAGATGTCTCTTCGACTATACTTTTTTGCCTCTCTGGGGTATATTCCCAGGAGTGGAATTGCTGGGTCAAATGTGAACTCAATTTCCAGTTTTTTGAGAATCGTCCATACTGTTTTCCAGAAGGGCTGAAACAGTCGGCAGTTCCACCAGCAATGAAGGAGGGTCCCTCTCTTGCCACATCTGCGCCAGCACCGGTTGCTTTTGTTCTTTTGCATGTGGGCCAGTCTCTGTGGTGTGAAATGATATATCATTGTTGTTTTGATCTGCATCTCCCTGATGATTAATGATGTAGAGCATTTTTTCATTTGTCTTTTAGCCATTCGAATTTCATCTTTGATGAAGTTTCTGTTCATTTCGTTGCCCAAATTGCTGATAGGGTTGGATGTTTTCTTCTTGTGGAGTTCAACCAGTTCTTTGTATATCCTTGATATCAGCCCCTTGTTGGATGTGTATTTGGCGAATATCCTTTCCCATTCTGTCGGCTGTCTTTGTATTTTGGTCATTGTTTCTTTTGAGGTGCAGAAACTTCTTAGTTTAATATAGTCCCATTTGTCTATCTCTGTTTTCACTTGCTTAGCCAGTGGCATGACATCTTTGAAGATACCCTTAGCTTCAATATCATGGAGGGTGTTGCTGACTTTGTATTCAATGTACCTTATGGATTCCAATCTGATGTTGAGGTCTTTAATCTATTTTGATCTTACTTTTGTACATGATGTTAGGCAGAGATCTGAGCCCATTTTTTGCATGTAGCTGTTCAGTTTTGCCAGTACCATTTGTTAAAAAGGCTTTCCTTACTCCACTTCACATTTTTTGCTTCTTTATCAAAGATTATGTGATCATATGATTGAGGGGAGTGTCAGTGTATTCAACTCTGTTCCATTGGTCTGCTGTTCTGCCTTTCTTCCAGTACCATGCTGTTTTAATTAGTACTGCTTTGTAGTAGAGCTTGATGTTAGGGAGGTTGATTCCTCCCACTTTCTTTTTCCCAAGAATTGCTTTAGCTATTCGTGGGGGCTTATTGTTCCATATAAATTTCAGGAGTGTTTGCTCCATTTCTTTGAAGAATGTCATGGATATCCTTATAGGGATTGCATTGAATTTATACAATGCTTTCGGTAGTATTACCATTTTGACAATGTTAAGTCTCCCGACCCATGAGCAGGGGCTATCTTTCCATTTCCTCATGTCCTCTTTTATTTCCTGAAGTAGTATTTTGTAGTTTTCTTTGTACAGGTCCTTTACTTCCTTAGTTAAGCCGATTCCTAGGTACTTGATTTTCTGAGGCACAATTGTGAACGGGATTGTTTTTTAAAGTAGCTTTCTTCTCTCTCACTGTTTGCATACAGGAAAGCCATGGACGTTTGGGTATTGATTTTATAGCCTGCAACTTTACATTACTATATAAGAATAACAAGCAATATGAACTAAATTTGTGTCTCTTGGTGCTGGAGCAAGAGCACAGTGGATAAGACATTTGCCTTGCACGAAGCCAACCAGGGTTCGATTCCCAGCATCCGATAGGGTCCCCCCGCCCCGCCCCCCCCCCCCCCCCAGCACTAACAGAAGTAACTCCTGAGTGCAAAGTCAGGAGTAACCCTTGTGCCTCACTGGGTGTGATCAAAAAAGCAAAAATAAATAAATATATATAAATAAAGCGGTAGGGCATTTGCCTTGCAAGCAGTCAGCCCAGCCGAGCCAGGTTCAATTCCTCTGCCCCTCTTGAAGAGCCCAGCAAGCTACCCAGAGTATCGCGCCTGCATGTCAGAGCCTGGCAAGCTCCCCATGCCGTAATGGATATGCCAAACCCAGTAACAACAAAGTCTCACAATGCAGACGTTACTGGGCCTGCTCAAGCAAATCAGTGAACAATGGGAGGACAATGCAGTGCAGTGCAGTATGAATAAATAAATTTTGTGCCTCTTAAGAGGACAGGCTTAGGGCAATGTAGATGGGAAATTGGGTATGTTGGTGGAGGGAAGACCACACTGGTGATAGGATTTGTGTTGGAACATTAAATGGGTGAAACAACTGTATTCTTAAGAACTTTGTAAATCATGGTGTTTAAGGTTTTATTTATTTAGTTACTTACTTACTTATTTTTTAAAGACACACGGTGGGGAGGTAGGCAGACTAACACAGAAGGGGAATTCTAACACCTGCTCCAGTGTGAGTAAATCTTGAAGACAATACAAACTGATCACAAACAACTATAAATAAATAGGATTCCACTGTTGAAGAAAAACTAATGACTTTTTGTTAGGCAGAGGTAAATTCTCCCAAAGGTTGTCTTCTTTCAAAGAAAGAGAAGTTTTTCTTTGAGAATTGAAGTGTAGAAATAACCCCCACCACTTTACAATTCCAAGGTCTTCTGGAAAACAGGTCATTTTAACAATGGGCTTTGGAGCCTGGCATTCTTTTACATATGTTATGATTGTTAAATATTCCTACTTCAGACCTCCCAAAGTGGAAGTACTGTCTTTGATCAGCCCGAACGTTGGAACTTTCCAAGAGCTTGCTTTAAAAGAGAAATGTGTTGTTTTGCCCTGATTTACTTCAAATGTAACCACCTTCCCTACTAAATCCAAAAGTATATACGCTAAAGGTCTGTTTTTAATCTGAAAAAGAAGCTGCAGAATGCATGAACTTCTCCCACAGGGTAGCCCTAAAACTCTGAAATAAAGCTTATTCTTCTATCCAAGGTAGAAAAATTATTTATTTTAGTCAACACCATTTATATGAGTTACCTATAGTGGTGCGAGACAGCAAAGGTAATAAGATGGGAGATGGGTGAAATGGGGAGTTACTGCTCCTCAGTTCAGAATCTGTTTTGGAAGATGAAAAAGTTCTAGAGAAAGATACTGGTGATGACTGCACAATGGTGTGAATGTCCTCGTGGCCACTGAACTGCTGAAACAGGGCAATACACAAGTACTAGAACCCCTATCTGGGATGTGCAAGGCCCTGAATATGATCCTGATGCATCACACAGCCCAACCTGTTTCCCATCAGCACTGCTCAACCTGAGTAGCAAGCTGTCAGGCCCTCACTGCCATGCAAACCATAGGAATAATTCCCCAACAGCAGCGCCTATGGGAGAGGGTCTAGAAAAAAAGGAAGGAAGAAGGAAGAACAGAGGGAGGGAAGGAGGGAGGCAGAGAAGGAGGGAGGGAGGGAGGGAGGCAGAGAAGGAGGGAGGGAGGGAGGGAGGGAGGGAGGGAGGGAGGGAGGGAGGGAAGAAAAGAGGGAAGAAAGAAGGGAGGGGGGAGGGAGAGAGGTCATAATGCTGATACCAGGAGTTAATTTCACTCTGAAGACTCCTGGTTCATGTTTCAATTATCAAATTCAAATACAAAATCAGCAAGTACTAAGAGACAGGCAACTCATTTGCCTCTGTGCAGAGAGTTCTGATGGATGATGACAGGTGAGCTCTCACCTTGAAGTTAATGCCAGTTATAAAGCTCAGGGCTACACACAGGCTGGTTGTACTGTACCCGCATCTCTGGGGCCATGAGCACCTTGTTTAGAGGAGTTCTCTGTCCATCAATCTCTCACCTGTGACTGTCAAGCTATCTGGTGCTTAATAAGGTATTTATCCACTGTTGTTGTTTTATTCTGCTACTGGTAAAACTATTTTTTACTCTGTTCTGCTTAAAGTATAGCTTTGACCTGTTATATAAAAATAGAGCTAATTGTGAGAAAAGGTGAAATCATGAAATTTGCGTATAAGTGGATAGACATGGAGAGCATCATGCTAAGTGAAATTAGTCAGAAAGAGAGGGATAGACATAGAATGAGTGCACTCATTTGTGGAATATAAAGTAACCTAATTTGAGACTAACACCTAAGGACAGTAGAGATAAGGTGCCAGGAGGATCACTACACAGTTTGGAGGCTGGCCTCACGTGCTGGAGAAATAGGCAGTTGGGATGAGGAAGGGACCACTAAGTAAATGATGGTTGGAGGGAATACTTGGGATGGGAGATGCGTGCTGAAAGTAGATTAAGGACCAAACATGATGGCCTCTTGGTATCTGTATTGACCAAAAGTAAAGGGAAAGAAGGAATGTACTTGCAACAGGAAGGGGGTGGGATGGGGTGGGGGAGGCGGTAGAGATACTGGGGACATTGGTGGTGGAAATGTGCACAGGTAGAGGGATGGGTGCCTGATCATTGTATGACTGAAATGTAATCAAGAAAGTCTGTAACTGTATCTCATGATGATTCAATAAAAAAAATAATAAATAGAGCTAATAAATACTGTTTACTCCCTGATAAGGGAAACCCTCAGTCAGATAACATAGAAAGTCTCGTGCTTTTTTATAATAGGTATCAACTGACTTTATTATTTAAGGAGGTCTCTTGAAAAAGTCAACTATTTAACTTTCCTCTAGTCTTTATACATAAAACAAATTGCATTCTTTTAATTTCACACATTTATAAACCATCTATGACTCGGCTCAGACAGCTTTATGGACAACTCTTTACAACCTTCAAACAAGAGAAACAAGTTAAGCTATGTAAACTCTTCTGCTGCACAGAAATAATGCAAGCAATCCTAATTAATTTAAGAAAATAACCCTAAAGTCAAAGTGATGAAATTAGTTTACAGTAGAAATAATTAGACCTACCTCAATTATACTGATCCAAAATTTTTAAATAAATTTATAACAAAAGTCTAAGGTGTTATAAATGATCTCTAAAAATATATTTGATTGTCACTTCAAAAAATATAAAAGAATCAAACCATCATCTCAATAGATTTGTTAAAATTTGGTGCATGTTCTTTTTTATTTTTAAGAGATTCCTTTTGGAGCAAGAGAAATAGCTCAACCAACTGGAGGGCATTTACAAGAAGACCCGGGTTCAATGCTTTAGCTTTTCCTGATCCCCCCCAAACACCGGCAGGAGCAATCCCAGAGCACTGACACAGGAGTATCCTCTGGGTACTGCCAGGTGTGACTCCCAAATATTTTTTAACTAGATATTTTTAAAGATAACTTTCTCAAATAAGATTTTGAAAGTGTTTTCCCACATTAATTATGATTAAAGAATTATATCAGAAAAAATACTTCTTTGACATTGAGAATCAACCTATGTAATTCTTCATATTAAAATGTTTTTAAAGAAACCATATGACCATCTCAAAGAAAGAAAATTTTGCAAAATCCAAAATATATTCCTGATTACTTATTGTTTTGTTTTGCTTTCAGGTGGGTTCACACCAGTGATGCTCTGGGCTTACTCCTGTCTCTGCATCTCAAAGAAAGAAAATTTTGCAAAACCCAAAATATATTCTTGATTACTTATTGTTTGTTTTGCTTTCAGGGGAGTTCACACCAGTGATGCTCTGGGCTTACTCCTGTTTCTGCCCTCAGGAATCACCCCTACCCAGGTTCAGACGACCATTTGGGGTGTCAGGAATCTAACCCAGATCAGTCTCAGGTAAGGCAAGTACCCACTCGGCTCTTTGATTTTTGTTTTGTTGGTTGGTTTTGTTGGTTTGGAGCCCCACCCAGTGGTGCTCAGGGCTTACTTCTGGTTCTGCACTCAGGGATTGCTCCTGGCAATGCTGGAGGACCATGTGGGGTACCAGAGATTAAACCCAGGTCAACCCAGGTACAAGGAAGGGCCCTACCCACTATAGCACTGTAGCACTGTCCTCCCATTGTTCAGCGATTTGCTCTACAGGCACCGATAACATCTCCATGTTGTTACTGTGTTTGGCATATCGAATATGTCAAGGGTAGCTTGCCAGGTTCAGCCGTGCGGGCAAGATACTCTCGGTAGCTTGCCAGCCTCTCCGAGAGGGGCAGAGGAATCAAACTCGGGTCGGCCACGTGCAAGGCAAACACCTTACCGCTGTGCTATTGCTCCAGCCCACTGTACTATCTGATTTTTGTTAGTTTGTTCTGGGGTCATTCCCAATGGTACTTCGGACACTGCACTCAGGATTTCTCCTTGGGGTGGGGGGTGGAGGGGGGGGCATATGTTAGTGAGCCATATGGAGTGCCAGGATCAAACCTAACTCAGCTCATGAAAGACAAGCACCCTATCTGCTACACTATCTGTCCAGCCCTATTATCTGATTTTTTAAAAGAACAAAAAATATCTCTCAGCAAACAAGCAACTTCCTCAACCTTATGTAGAGTGGCTATAGAACTACTAACATTATACTGACAGATGAAATACTGCATCTTTCCCTGACAAGATCAAGAACTTGGTTAGGATGCTTCTCTCTGCTTTCACTCCACATTGTACCAATGACTTGAGTCTAGGTGACAGGAAAAGAAATAAAGGTGTGCAGACTGGAAGAAAGTGCTAACTTGTTTTTATTTAGAGATGGTCTGATTAGCTAAATAAAAATACAATGCTTGGGCGTGGCCGAGGAAATGACTCCAGGCCAGATGCCAGTCTGGCTGCTGCTAGATCTCTGCTGCTTCAAGACCCCCTAAGCATCTCTGATCTTGGCCCTGGTGGCCCCCACCCAGCAGCTGAGGCTGAGAAGTGCTGCATCTCCCTACCAGTGAGACTGAGTAGTGGTTCCTTCCAAAAAGAACAGGCAAAAGGGGGAGGGATTTCAAAGAGAATCCTGCTCAGGACCTCAGCCCATTAATGTCTAAGGAGACCTAAAGGACTAAACTAACATAAATATCCTGAATTGAATCCTAGGTCAGAAAGAGGGTACTGGGGAAAAAAACAAGATTGAGAATGTAGGAGAAGTATATGGGATTTTAGTTGCCAGTCTATCTTGGTTCATTTAATGAGTCAATATGACAAAACACTTAAATTTTCTATTGCAAAACATTGCAAATATTTTCTAAATTATTATGTGGATACTGCTAAATATTTGCATACATAAGGTGTTGGTGTTAAGAGAGACTGGGTGTGAGATACGTGGCAAACCTACCACATACCTAGTTTCACAACTTTTCTGTACCTCTAAAAAAGTTTATATTATAAAGTGATAAATATATATATATTTATATAGGAGCAAGGATGTAGCTCTATCAAAAAGTTCATGCTTTTTATGCAAGAGGAGTGGGCATGAATTCCAGCACCACAAAAATAAGTAAGTAATAAAACGTCTGGGCTGGAGAGATAGTGCCGAGACTGAGATATTTTCACTTCATGTGATCAACCCAGGTTTCATCGCTAGCACCTAATAAGGTCCCCAGATCCCCACCGAAGTGATCCCTGAGCACAGAGTCAGGAGTAAAGTGATCCCCGAGCACTGCCAGGTGTGGCCCAAAATACAAAAATAAAACATAAAGCTACTTTCTTGGAAAAATTTTATAAAGACAAGAAAATACCACGTTTACGGAACAGAAAATGTGGGTGGTCTCTTTGTTCATCCAAAGTTCCCAGGTAGGTTCTTTTTTTTTTCCTCTTGCAATATTTTTGTGGGTTGTTTTTTTTTTTTTAATTTTTATTAGTAATCACCATGAGATACAGTTGTAGACTTACAACTTTTTGTGCTTGGGTTTCAATTATACAATGATCAAATACCCATCCCTCCACCAGTGCCCATTTTCCACAACCACGGGTCCCAGTATCCCTCCCCCCCCCCCATCCCCCCCCCCCCCCCCCCCCCCGCCCAGGTAGGTTCTTAAATAAAGATGAATAATAAAGGTGCTCAGATTCAGGGTTAGAAATGAGGGAATGGGGTGTGGGGGGAAGGAAAACAGAAGAGAGACTCCTCAGGCAAGAAGCAATGTAGTACAGGACTTTCAAGTGTGGCTCAATTGGTGGTGTTTTCATAGGAAAACTGGATTTTTGCATTTCTTTTTTGTTTGCCTTTCCTTTATTGTTTTGTTGTTGTTGAATCACCCTGAGATACACAGTTGCAAATGCTGATCAGGCTTCATTCAGACAATGTTCCATCACCCATCCCTCCACCAGTGTACATTTCCCAAGTTTTCCTGTTTCTTATCAAACAAAATCTCAGCACTTTCCTGTTTCACCAGAGGTCTTGCTAATTTAGGGCTCATTTGTGTTGTTAAGATAAATTAACATCTTTTATTCAGACTTAGGCTGGTGGGGACTGTCTCTTTAGTTCAGACAGTTTAGTTTATATATTTTACCATATGCCCAGGTATTGTTTCTTTTCTTGTCTTTCCAAGGTCTGGGTCAGAATTTATGGTCTTGGAAAATTATAAACTTCTCACTCTCAAAAGGAGTCCAGGAATTTGTGGGGATATTTAAAATGTAGAGTGAGGACAGCTAAAATGAAGACCTGGCAAGGGGAATCTGAGGTTTCCTCTTTCATTATTAAGATGTTGTTATTAAGACATCATTAAAATGACTATCAAAAGCTATCTCAATTCTAATAAGATTTGATCTACAAAAATTGTGAGACTGATTCTAAAATTCACTCTAACAGTCAGGGGACCTAGGGTAATCAAAACAACTTTGAAAAATAAGTGCAGAGATTGAGGAATCACCCTAAGTGATTTCAAAAGTTATTATCAAGACAATAGAATACTGTGTATTACTATACAAACATTTGGCTACATCTTGTAGCCAAATAAGTTACAAGAGACTATGAAGTGCACAAATCCTATCGTCCTGTTATATCTGGTTGTAGCAGACCACTGATGCTGTAACTTTTATAGGACAATAAGCTCCATGTCAGGAAGATTGTCTTACTTAATGGAGTGGAGGAATCTGAGACGGAGTCATCAACACTTTTATTGGCTCTTGTTAAATCTACAATACCCAGTTTGCATTCATACTAACCCTCATAACCAGTCTTTCATTGGTCTCCTTACAGAAAGAAATGTGCTCACACCCCTATACTGCTTTCTGGGTGCCGTTGAAGGAATGGGGTGTTCACTGACTAGGATTCTGTGTTCTCTTTTGATACTCCGTTTGAATGGATTAGGAACTTGCTTTTACAGCCCATACACTACTGCCATCTAGTGGGAACACTATGCAAGTAGCCAGAGCTCTGTTTTCATAGGCTTCATTCCAAATCCCTCCACAAACAGTTGGTCCACAACATAAATCAGATCTGGTAAGTATTGTAAACCATGGTGCCCACAATAATTTTTTTTTAATCAGGTTTGACATGTGGGAGGGAAAGGGCCTGTGGAGAGAAGGCAGAGTCTATATTAAAGTGGAATCAAGAACTTAGATGCAATCAGGAAAAGAGCAACTCTTTAAAATAAGAAGAGTTCTGAGGAAGGGGGAACAAAGAGAGTTTGGGGAGTTTGGAGATGAGGAACTGTAAATAGTGGAGAGCAAGAGTAATAATTACAAAGCTGTCATTCTTCG
The DNA here is from genome assembly GCF_029834395.1 of Sorex fumeus. Lineage (NCBI taxonomy): Eukaryota > Metazoa > Chordata > Mammalia > Eulipotyphla > Soricidae > Sorex > Sorex fumeus. The sequence continues at coordinate 180,217 of NW_026606147.1, read as the reverse complement.
TGAAAAAGACGGCATTCGAAAGTGGGCCTATTTCAGCTTCACAAATAAATCACAGAGAGATGACAAAACCTTAATGACTTTAAAGTGAGATACAACACTCCTCACTAACATTCTCCTAAGGAAACATTGTTTGATCATTCTCTTAGAAAATCATTGATAGAAAGAAATATCAAATGAATGATTGAGGGCCTGCTATAGGGGCAGGCTTAAGGATGGTTGGAAAGATTGGAGACAATGGTGGAGGGAAGATGTAATGGTGGTGGGTTGGTGTTGGAATATTGAATACCTCTGCCAAACCATCATGAACAAATCCGTAAACCACAGCAAAAAGGTAAAATGAATTAATTAAATGGCAAAAATATTATTTTTAATTAATAAAAAGAGAAATAAGAAGACCTTCTTGGACAATGACCAGAAGGGACAGAGAAACAGGAAGTTGCTCTAAGACAGTTAAATAAAAGTTCATGGCTAGAGTGATAGTACCACGGACAAGGCATTTGCCTTTCACCAAGCCGACCTGGGTTTGATCCTGGGCATCCCATATGGTCCCCATGACCTCCAGGAGTAATCCCTGAGAGTAAAGCCGGGACTAAACCCTAAACACTGCCAACAAAACAAAACCCAAAATTCGAAGATCACCTGAGGATTATTCATAAGCAATACAAAATAAATTATTTAGTCCTGGTTTGGGGGCAGGGTTTGGGGGTCTGTGTGGAAACTCAAAAGATGGTGGTGGGTTGGTGTAGTGGTGGTGGGATTGGTGTTGGAATATTACATGTATCAAATTATTGTGAACAACTTTACAAAAGTAAAATTAAATTTTAAAAATAAATACATAAAATAAAAGTATTGTTAAGAAAAAAAAACCCAGTTCCCGGAAGGGAACAGCGCAGAGTCTCCTGCCCCTACCCCTGGGTGTCCACGCTGGGGCCCCTTGGAGGGGGGCGGGTTGAGTTTCCCTTCTCTTCCCTCCACAGCAGAGTCTGGCAAAGTCCCCGTGGCGTTCCCGATATGCCAAATACCAGCAACAATGATGGGTCTCATTCTCCTAACCCTGAAAGAGCCTTGAATATGGCACTTTCTAAAATCTCAGGGCTAGGACGAAGGAGACGTTACTGGTGCCTGCTCGAGGCAATCGACGAACAACAGGATGATGGTGATCGTGAAGAAAAACGAAAGTTCAGCTGAGTACCCTCAGAAACAAACTGGGGGACCTGAGATAAAAATTCAAAGTGCCTATGGTTCATTTTTGGTTTTATTTTCAATTTTCAAAGATCACTAGTAAGGAATCCTTTCCTAAATTAACTTAGGATCAGTCCCTTTCTAATCCTAAAAAAAGTTGGATAATTTAAAAGCTAACTTTTCAATTGCCTACATCTTCCAGGTTGTTTATAGTTCAATCACAAAACTAATCACATTCCTTTGCCTTTAATTCTGTTTGGACATTCCCTCCAATTCCTCGAGTTTTGTGGGGGTGTTTTGTTGTTGGTAGTGATGGTGGTGTTTTGTTGAGGGGGCTACATCTGGCATTGCTCAGATTTTGCTCCTGACTCTGCACCCAGGGGTCAGTGGCGTTCCCCCCCAGATCCTCTGGGTGCAAGGCAAAATCTCTCGCTCCAGCCCAGTCCTGCAAGTTTTATAGAGATTATGCTCTCCACAAATTTAAGGCAGAAGGTGATTTGTGGAGATGTGGGCACAATATATGCCACTTCCCTTTGGAACAAGCAATACCTGGGAACATAACCAAGAGCCGTGGGGTGCAGCTGGAATTCAGAGTCTGAAGTGGCTGACTCAAGTGCTTAAGAATCTTTACCTTTTGGGGATACTGGGAACATTAGTGGTGGAGGATGGGCACAGGTGGAAGGATGGGTACTCGATCATTGTATGACTGAAACGTAAGCACAAAGTTTGTAAATCTGTAACTGCATCTCATGGTGATTCATTAAAAAATTGAAATAAGAAAAAAGAAGAAGAATTTTCACCTTTTGGGCCGGAGTGAAACCGGGAGGGCGTTTACCTTGCACGCGGCCTTTACCTTGCACGCAGCCAACCCAGGTTGGATTTCCGGCATCCCATATAGTCCCCCGAGCACTGCCAGGAGTGATTCCTAAGTGCAGAGCCAGGAGTAACCTCCTGAGCATCACCACGTATGACCCCCCAAAAATCTTTACCTTTTGTTTTTTGGCTTGGGAACCACACCCAGTAGTGCTCAAGGCTTACTCCTGGCTCTATTCTGAGATCACTCTTGGTGGTGCTCAGGTGACCACATGGGGTCTAAGCCACATTGGCTGTGTGCAAGGCAAGCACCCTACTTGCTGTACTTTCGCTCCAGCCCCTATCATTTTTCTGAAGACAAAAGTGGTAAGATGAGCCTCTGCTGAAGAGACACTTGGGTCACATAAATAACCTTATAATTAATCTAATAATCTAACCAATAGCATTTTCCCATCTCTCTTCTACTAACATGTCAGTTTTCCTTTGGGGAGTTAGGTCCTCAATTGACATGGCTAAATAAATGCTCTGTGTAAACCAAACTACCTCAGTGTTTTCATGGGCACACAGGAAAACTGTCCTGTCCAAGACACTCGCATGAGGTGGGTCATGAGAAATGTTCTGGCCAATGAAACGCAAGCAGAAATGCTGCAAATGACCTGAAAACCATCTCTCCCGCCCCCCAGTCTTCTATCAGTGCTGACATAAGAGAGGTGACTTATCATGATCTCAGACAAGGAAGCAAAACAGGGTCATGGAGTTACCACTTAGAAAAAAAAAAACACATTACAGAGACTCCTCACTCTGAGCAGCCCGGATCTGAGCAAATTCCATGCTGGAATTTGCATGAATGGAAAGTGAAGTGTTGCTGTATTAGCCAAGTCCCTGGTTCCCAAAAGTTTACGGCCTACTCTGGGAGATAAGATATAAACCGTTAAAGGAAAAACAACATTAAAATAACTACTTCTGTAGTATTCTGAGCGTCTGTCATGTAATAATTTATATAATCCTGAGTATAAACAAGCCAGGTAGGAAATATTTATTATCCCCAGTGTGGGAAAAAGAAACTGCGGCACTGCTTGCTTTAGTCACTTGCTCAAGAGCACATAGCTAGAGATCGGCAGATCTGGGAATTGAGCCCAGATTAGTCAGACGCCAGAGTCTACATTCTTAAATATTCTCTGCTGTATAATACTAGGCAGTTGATATTTTTTCAATGCCTATTTGTTCAATAAAAGCAATAGCAACAACAACAACAAAAAAAAACTGACAAACACTAGCAGGGTGTATGAAAACGTGTCTATTTTTCTTTCTTTTTGGGTCATACCCAGAGATGCACAGGGCTTACTCCTGGCTCTGCACTCAGGAATTACTCCTGGCGATGCTTGGGGGACCACATGGGATAGTGGGAATCAAACCAGGGTCAGCCGCACGCAAGGCAAACGCCCAACCCGCTGTGTTATCACTCCAGCCCCAACTAGCCGTGTTATCACTCCAGCCCCAACATGTCTATTCTTAAAACTAATCACACATGATGTAAAGTTGAGACACATCTGCAGAGAAATCGTGTGCACTACACTATGTTATTCAACCTGAGAAGCCAAGGAAGAGAAAGCAAACTGGACAGTGAATGTCACCCATACTAGCCTGAGAACTTGGGCCACTTTCATTCTTAACCAGTTTAAGTTTCCTAACAATCACAGGAAGTATATTCTCTAATCGTCTCTCCATCACAGAGGAGAGGGTAGCACAGCGTGGCAAAGACTTGCTTCTGCAGCCAGTAAGAAGCTAGACCAAGATCCACATCCACACTGCCTGGTTTCCAAGCCCATACTCTCCCTGCTAATCTGTCACGCCTCGTGACTCAGCATAAAGAGCCCAGCATCTGTCACAGGGATTTCAAATGCTGCCATTTCTGGCCATACGACTCCTGTCTTATTTCTCTTAGCCTTAATTTCCTTATCCCCAAAGTGGTGCTTGTTATTGATATTATCATTTTAATTATCACTAGAGAATGAGACAAACAAAAAAAGTGAAGAAAGACGTGATCCATGCAAGCACACAGAGACAGAAAATCCAAAGATGTAGGTCAGCCACAAGAAATGACTCAATTCATCTGGTCAGCTAATTGTAGTCATGGCTGGACAAAAAAAAAAGAGTTTGTTCATTATTGTTTCAGGAATCTTTCCATTGGTGAGCATTTTCCTGGCCTATTTAGGTAATCCTTGCCCATGATAACTCTAGGATCCTTCTTTTCCAACTTCAGTTTGCTAGGTTCATTCTCTTTTGTTCCTATATTTCATCTAGAAAATCCCATTGGATAATGCTTTTTATATTTTTGGCAAAGGACCTTTATATTCTTCAAAGAGGAGCTCCTAAAAGGCAGCTCATATAGAGAAGGGACCAGCAAGTAAAGGATGCTTGAAGGACCCGCTCGGGATGGGAAATGTGTGCTGAAAGTAGACTATAGACCGAACATGATGACCACTTAATACCTGCATTGCAAACTACAACGCCCCAAAGGGGGGGGGGGGGAGAGAGAGAGAGAGAGAGAGAGAGAGAGAGAGAGAGAGAGAGAGAGAGAAAGGGGATCCACCTGCCACAGAGGCCGTGGCAGCGGAAAGGGTGGGAGGGGGATTGGGGGTTGGGGGGGAGACCAGGGGGGTTGGTGGGAAGGATACTGGGAACATTGGTGGTGGAGAATGGGCACTTGGTGGAGGGATGGGTACTCGATCTTTGTATGACTGAAACATAAGCACAAAAGTTTGTAAGTCTAACTGTATCTCATGGTGATTCATTAAAAAATAAAACTTAATCAATTAATTAATTAATTTTTTTAAAAAAGGGAGCTCCTATATAAAATGGATGGTGAGGGGGGCTGGGAGGGGCACGGGGGGGGGGCAAACTCAACCTTTCTTGCTGACTAGGATCACTCCATAGCATAATTCCAAGTTACCAAATATCCTCTTCATACTGAGGATGAAAATGGTATGAAATGAAGAAAGTGAAGGAGACAGCATGTTTGGAAAACAATAGACACCATTCTCAGCAGGGATGTCATAAAGAATTTCATGGAGCACTCATGAAATTCTTTCACTTGGTCACTTGACATCCCGCTATTCAAACTTTAAGACCTGAAAAATATACTGTTCTTCAAATGAGCACAGGAGACCCAGGAAGAAGAAGCCATTTCATTATTATTATTATTATTATTATTATTATTATTATTAGTGAATCACCATGAGATACTGTTACATACTTATAAACGTTCATTTTTGCATTTCAGTCATACAGTGATCGGTTACCCATCCCTCCACCAGTGCCCATTCTCCACCACCAATGATCCCAGTACCCCTCCCACCTTCCCACCCCCTCCCCCTCTCCACCCTGCCTCTGTGACAGGGCTTTCCCTTTTGTTCTCTCTCTCCTTTTGGGTATTGTGATTTGCAACGGAGGTATTGAGTGGCCATCATTTCTGTTTAGTGTGCTCATATGCTAGCTTACCTCAGCATTGGATCATACCTGACAGAAGTGCTGGATTTGTTGTCATTACTAATTGCATGATGGAACTGAAATGTTTTCCCACATATTCTGCTTTCTAAAGTAAGCAGCTGCTTTGGGTTGATTGAAGAAAATCAGTCCAAACAGTAAAGTAAATCAGGGTAAATGGCTATAAAAAAATGACAGAAAGGAAACTTAAGAAGTCACTCTCATCTCTTTTCTCTATGGCATCAAAGTCAATTTCTTTCTTATCAATCTCTTCCAAATGCAGTCAGCAAAACATATAGTTCTAATTCTTTTTTGGGGGGGTATTTTTAACTCCTCATTGAATGTTTTTCTTTTCTAAATTCTAAGCCTAGTTCTTGCCAATTGCTTTCCTTTTCAATTTTTTTTAATTGAGGTGGGATGCCACACCCAGCTCTGTTCAGGGGTTACTCCTAGCTCTGGGCTCAGGGATCACTCCTAACAGGGCTCAGCGAACTATATAGGGTGCTAGAGATTGAACCTGAGTTGACCGTGTGCAAGTAGGGTGCCTTACCTGCTGTCTATCTCTCTGGTCCCACCAATTCCTTTCTAATGTATTCAAAAGCACATAGATGTCTAGTCCCACAACAAGATGACATTTCAATTAAATCCAATTTAAAAATTATGCAAAATAGAAGACATCGGTGAACCCAAAGAGCTCGATTTAAGAATGTATAAAATACTTGAATAGTCACGTCACGAAGAATATAGAAATACATGAATAATAAATACATCAAAGTGTTCAAGGTTAGTGCGAGCCGAGAGCGAGCATTCCTGGGCGCTGTCGTTGCGCGCGCCGCCTCCTGTGTTCCGAGCGACCTAGCGGACGCCGAGCGGGCGAAGATGTCCGAGTACATCCGGGTCACGGAGGAGGACGAGAACGACGAGCCCGTCGAGATCCCGTCCGAGGACGATGGCACCATGCTGCTGTCCACGGTCACGGCGCAGTTCCCGGGCGCCTGCAGCCTGCGCTACCGGAACCCCGTGTCGCAGTGCATGCGCGGCGTGCGCGCGCCTGGTGGCCAGGGCGGGTTCGGGAACAGCAGGGGCGGCGGGGCGGGGCTGGGCCACAACCAGAGCAGCAACATGGGGGGCGGGATGAACTTCGGCGCCTTCAGCGTCCACCGGGCCATGAGGGCCACGACCCAGGCCACCCTGCAGAGCAGCTGGGGCATGATGGGGATGCTGGCCACTTCATCTTGTAACACATCATCAGACAAAAAATTCATTTTCAAAAGAGATTTGGTATTATAGCATTTGTAGAGAACAGCCAACATAAGCAACAGGTTCTCAACAGCCTGCAATGCAATTCCTTAAACATCATTATAAAGAAATTAATGTAATAAAGTAAAAAAGAAAACACATAAATACCTTTGTGATAAAGATTCAAGAGAAAAAGAATGAGAAATTATCCTGAATTGCAAAAGAAAAATTTGCTGATAACCTTTTAAGTCCTAAATAAAGAGAAGTTCTCTTTAATCAGACCACTGCATTCTCAATGTAATATACAACATAATTTTAACAAGATTACAGCATATAACAACATACAACAATATAACAAAATCAAAGATGTAATCATCTACTTCCTGGAAGAAGAGGCCAAGCCTGTAAAACTTAACATGAACTATTCCCAAAACAAACTAATATGACCTCCACTAAACACATTTTAGATCTACCACTGACATTTAGTTAAACCACCGAATTTTCTTACCTACTTCCTTTTTCATATTTCACATTTCTTATTTCTCTAATTTTTCAACATGTGAGTTCTGAAAAGACCTCAAATTTTGTCAGAAAAACAGTGCCTAATCCCTGACCAGAGAAATTTACTTTCATATTTCTACTTTAGAAAAAAAATCATTAAGATTGTTGATCTTTAAGAAAAATAGAAAAAAAAATTGTTTTCTGCGGCCAGAGAAATAATACATGGATAAGGGGATTGGCCAGCATTCAGCTGACCACGGTTTTATCCCAAGTATTACATATGGTGTCCCAGAGTTCTGCCAGGAGTGACCTCTAGTGCAAAGCCAGGACTAAGGCCCTAAGCACAACTGTGTGTACCCCCAAAACAAAATTAAACAAGCAAAAGAAACTTTTCTGTTTTTCTAAAATAAAGCACTCCTCTGAATTTATAACCGATTTCTGTGTCTCTCTTATTCTCTAGCATTGCTAGATACTGAACCGGCAGCATGATTTTACACCAAAAATCAGCTTAGCATTTAGAAATGATTTATGAGACACTAAATTCATAATTATCATAATTATAAAATACCTTAAAATTTAAATATTTTCAATTAAAGTAAATAAAAGCAAATAACGCAAAAAAGCAAACTTCAATTTAGCAAAGTTACATTTTCGTGCGTCTTTTTTTTTCATAAAATGTTTCTTTTGGAAATAAATCGATATTCAAACAAAACACTCCTATAAATATTGGCACTTCTCTGGGATCTTAGAGTAGAAAGAACTCTTTCCAGATAGCAGAAACTAAAGGAGGGTAGAAAGGGAGGAGCAGGAGTATCGGGTTCCTAACACTTACGAAGAATGAAACTCTAATGAGTAAGATGCTAGAGCAAGGTTTGAATCTCTTCTCTGTCCACAATGCTGCACAATAGACCACACACCCATCTCAGAAACGTTAAGCAAGCGAATCTCTTCTGAAATACTTAATTAAAAAGGGTTTGCCAGGAAGACGCTAGTCTCCCTAACTCCATCCACCTGCCACAATAATCCTTAAAACCAAAGCTTCGAAAACAAGACTGAGAGTGAGTCTCGCTAAGCTGCCCCCTACCCATACCATTGGGTAACAGAACTTGGGTGCCTCTCTGCCTCCGTGGGTCATGTCACTTTCTGGAGTTGAAGAAGTTCGCTCTACACCGGGATAGCTGTCACACTCACCTTTGCGCGCAGCACCCTTCTCCTATTTTAAGTCCCCGGCTCTCAGTCCCTCCTGGAGCAGAAAACCAATTATCTCTTGCCCAAGCTTGCTTGAGCCTCAATAAGATTCGACTCCACAGTTAAGAGAAAACCTGACTCAGGTTGGAGCGCAGCAGCGCTAAATCCAAGACAAAGGTTGCCCGGCTGGTACACAGCGCCTCCCCCGGCCCCCAGCACCACCCTGGACCATAGGTGCGGGTCCCCTTCCAGCCCGCACCAGTACCTCGCAAGCCTGTCCAAGGGGCTGTCACTGATGCCGCGCTTTCCGAGGGGTGCGGCTCTGTGACTAGTGTGGAGCTGGTGTAAACAGCGCGCCTCGCACTGGGCATCCACCAGAAAGGACTCGCGCGCGGAGCGGGCGCTGGGATGCAACAAAGGTAACTAGCCAGGGCAGGAGGCTCCCGGAGCATTCCCTCCTCTCTGGACCCGCCAGCAAAGGCACCTGCTGCTGGGGCTGGTGCTCCAGCAGCGCTCTAGAGCTCTAGCTTCGCTCGGGTTCGGGGACACACCTGCCGGGACACCCGGCCCGGGGCTGCGGGCTCACTGCCAGGCCGGAAGGCGCAGGGCCGTCACTCACCCGCGGAGGGCGAAGTCGCTCAGGCGGCCGCCTGCAGGCGTGCAGCCAGCAGCCCCGAGCGCTGGCATCTCCCCATCCTTTGTCAGTTGTGGGCGGAGCGCTCGTGCGAGCTCTCGCGGCTGTGCAGCTGGGTGGCAGGAAGCCGGGCTGGGGCTCAGCTTCCCAGCCCTCTCCCCTCCCCGCCTCCCCCTCCCCTTCTCAGTCCCGCTCTTGGAGCCTGCACTCACTTGGCTCCCATGATGTCATCTGGTGGAAATCTGCCATGCTCAAAGACTGGAATAATCCAGCGCTCACGCGGGGAACGCCGCGCGGGCGGAGGCGGAGGCACAGCCTCCAGGTGGACCCCGCATCTCCTCGGCCAGGCCAGATAACTGGAACCGAGCGCAGGACAGGGGAGGGCTCTGCGAATCCTGAGGGCCGGGTGGGAGTGGTGGGGATCGCGCCAGGAGAAAGGGTCACTCTCAGCTGAGATTGCTAACTCCACGGATACACTTGCTAGCAGAAGCCCAGAGGAAGGAGAAAGTTTTGTTTTTGTTTTTTTTGGTTTTTGGGTTTTTTTGTTTTTGTTTTTGTCTTTTTGGAAGCTCCAGAGCTCAAAGAAGGACATGGACACCTGTGCTGCAACCAGGAGGATAATTGAACTGCTGGTGGCCTGAAATCCTTGCTTGCCAGGGAAAGTTTGGGATGGCAAACCGGGAAGTGCCAGTGCCAAGCAGCTTAAAAGGGTGGAGAAGGAAGGACCGCTCCGGGAAAAAGACTGAACTGAAACAGTGAGAAATTTGCTGGTAATTGTGACCTCTGAAACTAACAAACGATTCCCATAAGATAGAACCCAATAGCTGAAATTCACCAGTATTTTAAGTATTGCACCCCCCTCTTCTTCTTCCCACCAAATATTACTGAGCATTCCCAAGACAAACTTCTTTCTAAATCTTACCCAAATGGTGCTTTCTCTGATGAAACCATTTAAATCACAAGAGGTTCCTTATGAACCATGAAAGATGTGATGTAAATTCTTCTGTTACTCAAGGTTGCTTATAACATCAATTGATGCTTTGTTAGAGATCTTGGCAAACAGTTTCAGTGCGTCTGAAGATTCTCCTGAATTAATGGCCATACGCGCATGCGTGCACTCACACACCCGGGTGCGCGCACACACACACATACACACACAACCACAAGCACACATCCACGGAAAATCTTAGAGTCAAAAATACATCTATCTTGTGCGACTTGATGTTGAAAACTCCATTAAGAGAGGACCCCCAAAGAGGTCTGTGTGTGCTTTAATGTTTACAATAGTCTCTTAAAGTTCCCACTACCTACCTACCACTATTATTAGGAACAAACTTAAGATTGCAGAGAACATCAACAGTCAGTACAGGCTGGTTAGGAAGCTGAACCCAAAAGCAGCTGGGTAGGAATGTGTGACTTTTCCATGAGAGTTCATGGAACATCATTCTTTCAAAGCATAAAAATTGAGTATAGCATTTATTAAAATGTGGGTAAAATTAGAGTTCCCTTAACCTCTATAAATAAAAAGGACCTATGATAATAATAACTTCAAGGCTAGTCCACTGGAAGTATTCTGAGGAAAAGATAATAAAATAAGTGTTAAAAAGTAGACTTAGAAATTAAAAAAGTGAAGACAATGGTACATGGAGTTTAGAATTAATTTAGAAAATCTGAAAGTACTAACTTGCGTTTATTGATTTTCAATGTTAAAATCTTAATATGCATCAAATTATTGATATATTACTAACATATGTTTTATATATTTTAGCATTCTATCAGTGCTCTTATTTTATTTTAGTTTTTGTACTTGGGCCACACCAGGCTGTACTCAGGGCTAACTCCTGATTCTGCTTTTAGGGATCACTCCTGGCTGGACTTCAGGGACTATATGGGGTGTGGGGAATCAAGCGAGGATCAGCAGAATGTAAGGCAAAAACCTTAACTACCTTACCATTAATGCTCTTTGGAAAAAAAAAAAAACACGATCACTTACTTTAAGGTTTTGTGCAACATCATATGCATTTTTCTTGATGACTGCATACATATTAGGCATTTTGTTAGTCAATGGTGGCTCTCCTCAGTGGTATGCAGTCTTTCATAATTATAAGGAGTTATTTGTATGAAGTTACTGTCAAACCAGTAAGAGTGCATTTTCAGGATTGTTGGTAACCTGGACATGTTTTTCCCAAATACCCTTGCCTCCCTCTGTGACAAGGCCCAACTTGCTCATATTCACCTTCATGACTGTACCTTTGGTGAGAGCACCAATGCAGCATAGAGTGGAGATGAAGGATCTTTTTTACACCAAGTGTTAGCAGGCAAAAGGTAACTTTCAGTTCAAGATGTGGTTCATGAAGATGAAGTTCATGAAGGTGGGATGCTCTCTGTAGCTTGCTGAGCTCTCCGAGATGGAGGCAGGAAATGAACCTGGGTCAGCCGCATGCAAAGCAAACGCCCTACCAGCTGTGCTATCACTCCAGCCCCAAGTAAGAAATGAATGGGATGAATTTAAGAGGAACAGCAAAAGAATCATTGGAGTCCCAGAGTAACAAGCAGGCAACTCCAATGAAAGTAATAACAGTTCAAGAAATCATCGCTGAAAAGTTCCCAAAGCTGGAAAAGCCAGGAATCCAGATCCAAGAAGCCCAAAGGGTGCCACTTAAAAGAAATCCCAATGAAAAGATCTCAAGACATATCCTAATAAGAACATCAAATATCATAGATAGACACAACACTGAAAGCAGCAAGATCAAAGAAGGAAATTACATGCAAATAATCATACTTTAGATTTACAGCAGATTTTTCGTATGAAATTCTCCAGGCCTGAGGTCAGTGGTGGGATATAGTTAAAAATTTAATGAAATGAATGCCTCACTAAGAATACTTTACCTAGCCAGATTCTCATTCATATTTGAAAGAATCATACATAACTTCATGGATGGACTTTCCTTCCCATAGGTAAAGCCGTTTACCATAAGCCCATAGTGAACTTTATACTCTAATGAAGAACAGGTTTAAGATCAGTCACACGATAAGATTACCCACTCTTACCAGTAGTGCTCAGCTTAGTATTGGAAGTCCTCACCAGAGAAATTAGGCAAGAATAAAAAAGGACACCCAGATAGAAAAAGAAGTCAAGCTCTCACAAATAACAAAAATAAACTATACTTAGAAAGCCCTAACGACTCTTAAAAAAGAAACAAAACTATACTTAGAAAGCCCTAACAACTCTTAAAAAAAGTCCTGGAAATGATAAATTTGTATAGTAAAGTGGCAGATTATGAAATCAGCATGTAAAGTTCACAGCTTTCCATATGCGAATAGAGAAACACAAAGGAGAGATTTTTTTCAAAATAATTTTTACAGTAAAGGCCCTCCCGCTGATCATCGATTTGCTTGAGCGGGCCCAGTAACGTCTCCATTGGAGACTTTGTTGTTACTGTGTCTGGCATATTGAATACGTCACGGGGAGCTTGCCAGGCTCTGCCCTGCGGGCGAGATACTCTCTGTAGCTGGCCGGGCTCTCCGAGAGGGGTGGAGGAATCGAACTCGGGTCGGCCATGTTGGCTGCGTGTAAGGCAAACGCCCTACCGCTGTGCTATCGCTCGTGTCTGAGAAAAATAAGTACCAAATACATAGCAATCAGCTTAAAAAGAGAGGTTAAAGACCTATTCAAAGAAAATGACATGACACAAGACGTTAGTTAGAGAAATAAAAGTATACTTGGAGAAATGGAAGCACACCCCCTGCTCTTGGATGGGGAGCAAAATGACAATAGTCCTCAAAACTTTGTATAGATTCAAGATATATGACAATATATATACCACAATATCAAACTGTACTACAAATGGTAGTAATTAAAACAGTTTGGTACTGGAATAAAAACAGACTCTCAGATCAATGGAATAATATTTAAAATGTAGAGACAGATCCTCAGGTACAAAATCAGTTAATTTTTGAAAAAGGAGCGAAAAGCATAAAATAGAACAAGGAAATCCTCTTCAATAAATGATTTTGGTAAAACTGGTCAGCCATATGCAAAAAAAAAAAAAAAAACCAGTAAACTCAGAATCCCTTTCTAACACTTTGCACAAAATTCAGATTCAAATGGATTAAAGACCTCATTATCAAACAATAGTCCATAAGGTACATAGAGGAACTGAAAGTAAATTATGAATAATTTTGTAAGACATGGTGATTTAATATATTTTAAGAAAAATAACTATGTGACAAAAATATTATGCAAAAGCTAAAGAGAAAATAACACTTAAATTTCATCAGTACTGTGGGACCAGACCAATAGTACAGCGAGTAGGGCATTTGCCTTGACATGGCTGACCTGAGTTTGATCCGTGGCATCCCATATGGTCTCCCCAGCACCACCAAGAGTAATTTCTGAATGCAGAGCCAGAAGTAACCCTGAGCATCACTGGGTGTGACACAAAAAGAAAAAAAATCATCAATACTGCATTATTTCCATAAATTAAGTTGCACAAAAAATGTATACTGACTTTTTCTTAAGTTTTCTAAAAACAGTCTTGTTCTCGATATTTCATTCACTCTCAACAGAATGACCATCTCTGAATGCAACAGTTATATATACCTAGGTCGAGAAGTCAACATGATGAATCACCTGGCACCTGAGTTACACAGGAGGAAGAGAGCAGCTTGGAATGCCTTCAAGAGTGTTGAAGAAATAACTAAGAGGACAAAGAACCTCCAGCTCCGAGCACATCTCTTCGATTGCACTGTTTTTCCTGCATTAACATATGCCTCAGAGACCTGGGCCCTCCGAAAACAGGATGAGAACACTATTCAGGTATCTCAAAGAAGAATCAAAAGAGCTATGTTTGGAGTATCATGCTTCACTCAAATGAGAGAATCTGGAGTTCTGATCTCCATCAACGCTCAAGAATCAGGGATGCTGTCTCATTTGCCAAGGCATCAAAAATCAGATGGGCTGGACACATAATGAGGTTTGGAGACGACCTCTGGACTAGAGCCATTACTGACTGGATTCCATGGGACGTCAAAAGATCACGTGGATGCCCACCTACGAGATGATGAGACTTTTTCTTCAAGACCCTGAACGATCAGTTTGAGGCTCTTCATGTTCCTAGAACTGGCAGATGCCATTGGGCTATACTAGCACGCAACAGGGATGAATGGAGAGGTTCCTGGCGCCTGCTCGAGCAAATTTATGAGTAACAGGGAATCAAGTGATCAAGTGATCAATAACTTTATTTTCTTAATTTTTATTGGAACCCATACACTTAAAGTGGCAGAATTTATGAGATTTATAAATGTTAGTGATAGACTTTCTTAATTTAATTGAGCAGGATACCTAGTCAAATGAGTGAGCAGTTCAATGTGTTGATCTATGGATGTGGGAATCTCAGACACTGACATGAAGGTGATTACCTGTATGACCCTAGTAGTAATGAAGACCTGCAGTTCCACACTTAGTGGACCTAGGTAGGCATCCAGAATTACACTCAGAGCTTCCTTTGGGACTTCAATTAGTGCTTAGGATCAAAATGTGCAAGAAATGCATCATAACGCCTGTACTTTCTCTCTGCCCCTGATTTCTATTCTTAAACTACATTTCTTGAATCCAGGGAAAGTCCAGGAACACAATGAGGCATATATAAAATAATTGGTACTTCTGTGTTACTTGTAAGTCCTTAAAAATGCACTTAACTTTTCTTACTTTTGTGGGCCTCATCTGTCAAGTCAAAGTGTTAATAACTGCACTATTTCTCTTATTAACATATCGTGAGGAGCAAATGACTATCAGAGATCGAGGTTTCATTCCAAAAGTGTCACGAACTGATTTTGTCAATACCATTTTTATTAAATATGGAAATTAGACTGAGTTTACATTTACACTGTGCCCTTTTAAAATGAGTTATTTTTAGAGGAAAATATCTGATCTTATATGTGGATTGTGCATTTTATCTTGAAAGTAAATATTATTGTATTGACCTACTCCTTTCAAATTTCCTTTTGTAATATCTGTTTCACCTGGGACTTTAAAAAGATAAAAGTGTTTCTTTGAAAAATCAAATCCTTGGAGAGGGGTGGATTAGCCCAGGACCCACCCAAACAGAGCCCTGGGAGCCACTTGCTCCCATGCTGCAAAATTGCTGCCGTTTCTCTGACCGGACTCCATCGTCTCTGGACCAAGTCTCACGCAGAAAAATCACCCTGCTGAAAATTTGGGTATGTGGGTATTTGTGACTGAAATCTCCTGACTTTCTCAGGGTCAGGATGGGCTACCTTCACTCATCCCCCTGTACTTCCAGAAGTCCAGGCAGTCAGGTCCACACTTCAAAGCTGCTGCCCAGTTAAAAACTTTAACTCCAGCTCTGTCGCCCAGTTAAAAATTCTGAACTTCCTAGAGTGACATCTCCAAACTCTCCGTTACTAATATTCCAGTAGTAGCTCTCCAGATTGGATAGACATAACATAGAAAGCAACCAATGTGGACTATCCAAACAGAAAGCTGTAACATTTTAGAAATCCCTCATACAAGAACTTAATGTCTCCATGGTGAATAATTACAATTTACACTGTCTTCTAAGGAAATATTTTTTGATCATTATGTTAGCAAATTATTGATAACAACCAATATAAAATAAATTATTGTGGGCCTCTTATGGAGGTAGGCTTGAGGGGTGGTTGCAAAAATTGGCAACAATGGTAGAGAGAAGAAGAAAATTGTGGTGAAAGTCTTTAAGAAATCATCATGAACAAGTTTGTAAACTACAAACTTAAAGAAGATGTAGGGGGTGGAAGTTATGTAAGTAAGCCTTTCCTATTTCATGCAAACTCCAAAATGTATTAGCACAAAATTTCTTTAAAAGCTTTATTCATGATAGGTAAGGAATGATTATTACCATAATGTTATCCAAATACAAAATAAAATTTAATGCAATCTATCTTGATTTCAGAGTTGAAAACTTACTTATGCAAATGAGAAGAATAATTTTATTACATTGTATTAAAGGGTTTATTTTCTTTGCTTACATAATTTAAAATCATCTAGCAATCACAAATTTGGCTCTTACTGATATATTTTCGGATCATTCTAGTTGCCATTTCTTAAAGTTTTATTGGAACAAATAATATAAAGTAAATTTACTTTGTGCCTAAGAGGGCAAGTTGGAATTTGGAGGGAAAATGGGAACATTGGTGGAGGGAAGATCACATTGGTGGTGTTGAAACAGTAAATGACTGAAAAAACTGTATAATGAATAACATTGTAAATCATGGTGTTTTTAATAAAAGCAAAATGTTAGCGTAATTAATAAAAATCAAATCCTATTAGGACAAAATATAGCATTTTATTCATTTAATATTTTGTAGACAGCAATTATCTCTTAAATAAAGTTCTGCTAATAACACCACTGATGTAGTTCTATAATTATTTTTGTATGTTTTTCACAAAATATTAGACATAGCATAGTAATTTCCTGTAACTTTATAATAATAGTTAAAAATATCTAGTTTTAAATCATATTGAAAATTGTTGAAAACATACTAACTAAAGAAACTAAAGCTAAAAAGTTTAAGTGCTCTTTTAACATTTCACACTTAATATTTGGCAGAACTAAAACTATAAATCATTCTTTAATATAACACATGATTTGCTAAGTAGCACATTTGTGAAGACTTCACAAGGAAAAAAGCTGAATTTAGTTTTAAAATCTAATATTCAAAAAGGTTCAAAAAGATCAAAATATCTTATGTATTGATTTTATTTGAGAAAAGTTAAGAAACAAAAAAAAATTCTAGGGACTGGAGTGATAGCACAGTAGGTAGGGCATTTGCCTTGCATGTGGCCAACCTGGGTTTGATTTCTCCATCTCTCTCGAAGAGCTAGGCAAGCTACCAAGAGTATCCCACCCTCAGGGCAAAGCCTGGCAAGCTCCCCATCACATATTTGATATGCCAAAAACAGTAACAACAAGTATCACAATAGAGACATTACTGGTGCCCACTTGAGCAAATCAATGAACAATAAAAAGACAGTGCTAATATTCAAAAAGATAACTAAATTGGTTAGGAGCAGATTTCAGTATTCAGATAGTATCAGCTTTCTCTAAGTTCTGCGAAGTAGCTGAGTGAAATCCTGTCTGATTTTAAAAGACAAAAATGGCATCAAAATTCTTTGAAATTGAAACTGTATAGTTTGTAATTTTTTTTTTTTTTTTTTGCTTTTTGGGTCACACCCGGCGATGCTCAGGGGTTACTCCTGGCGGTGCTCGGGGGACCATATGGGATGCTGGGAATCGAACCTGTGTCGACCATGTTGGCTGTGTGCAAGGCAAACGCCCTACCCCCTGTGCTATTGCTCCAGCCCCATAGTTTGTAATATTTTCTACTATAATTTTAGCTTTTTCTTTTTTTGCTTTTTTATTACACCCAGCAATGCACAGGAGTTACTCCTGGCTCTGCACTAAGGAATTACTCTTGGCGGTACTTGGGGGACCATATGAGGTGCTGGGAATTGAACACGGGTCGGCCTTGTGCAAGGCAAAGGCCCTACCCGCTGTGCTATCACTCCAGCCGCTAAACTATTTTTGTTTCTTAACTTTTCTCAAATAGAATCAATATATGATATATTTTTATAGAGTACTTTTTCTTTTTCTTGTGGAAACCATTGTTCATATGCCATGAAATCGTGTTGGTAAAAACATGAACATCTAATAAAAAAATATCTAAAAAGGACTTGCGTTTAATCTTCCAAAATAAGAATTAGGTACTTATGTATCAAACTATATTGGATAACTACTAGATAGTGTATATAAATATAGTGTGAAAGTAAGCAAAAAAAGGGGGGGGGGAATAAACCTTTAATTTTTATACATTGCCTTTGATAGATGAGAAAAAATCTCAACAAAAGTACAAAATATTTTAGTTGACTTTATTTTGTTATAAGAAGGCATAAAACTGAGCTAAGAATTCTGAGCAATAAGATAGTGAGTTGGGCATTTTCCTTGCATGTGGACAACTGGGTTTGATTTCCTGCACCATGTACAGTCCCTGGAGCCCTGCTGGAAGCAATTCCTGAGCACAGAGCCAGAAAGAACCCCTGAGCACTGCTAAATGTGTCCCCTCTCCTCAAACAAGAAGGAACAACCCCCCCCCCCCCCCCCCATAAACGCTGAACTAAAATGTATCATTAGTTTCTAGCAAATAAAATAGCACAGTGATAGGGCGTTTGCCTTTCGCACAGCCAGCCTGGACGAGCCAGGTTCGATTCCTCCACCCGTCTCAGACAGCCCCGCAAGCTTCCCCGTGACGTATTCGATATGCCAAACACAGTAACAACAAGTTTCATAATGGAAATGTTACTGGGCCCGCTCGAGCAAATCGATGAACAGGAGGACTCTCTTCTCTCTCTCTTCATTATCAGATCTATATTTAATGACCAACAAATTGAAAATCATGTAAGAACTACCATGTCCTATGAGGAAATGGTGTCAGCAACTATAGTAAGGACTTGATCCCTAAGGTAAATGAAAGCCCCGAGAGCTTGAAAAGCCAAATTTCTTGCATGAAACATTATGTCTGGTATCATAGCTGTCTTTCCTCCTACCAAACATGTAAACCACTAGATTTTACTCTAAAAAAGAGTGCAAAATATGTGCATGCTGAGGAGTTCTCACTGGGTTTAAGCAAAAAAACAAAAAAAAAAGATTTTCAACATCTTTTAAAAAATCCTTTATGAAACTAGATATTTAAGTTCTATTTTGTAAGATTGTAATCATCCACTTATTCGAGAAATGCCATGTGCTAGATTGCTTTGAGCATGACCACTCAAAGCAAAGTTTCTGCCTAACTTTATCTCTTTTCCTTACATCTTTGTTTTGGCTTATTTTCAATTCAGTGTCAAGCCCTATATTTTTATGGAGAATTGATTTCTTTAAAAATAGATTGCTCGGGCTTTCCTTACTGATTTTAAGACTGTGCTTAAGGACACTGTACCCTCTGTGGTTCAGTGTCCTTTACCCAAGGACACACTTGATCAATTTGTGATTTAGTTCTGTTCAACAAAGAAATAATCTTTATGGATGGAGGTGCATGCTTTCAGTTGTCACAAGATGAAAGCTGTGTTTCTTTCTTTCTTTTTAAAATCTTGGCTGAACAAAAACAGCATCAAATTTATTCACTGAACACTGTAATTCATTTCTGGTCCTGCAGCCATTTCACTTTTTTCTACTGACTTTTCAGGCACCATCTAGTTTTATACTTAAAATAGACAATTTTGAGCTCTTATTAAATCTGTAAAATTCCTCAGGAGTTTCTTCTAAAACCATTTATCTGTCACTTTCTTTGCTTTTCATTGCAGGTCCAACACCAGATGGATAGTAAGCCTTCTTGATATAGAGAAAAAGGTAATGCATTAGGAGGTCCTAGAGAGTGTCTGGTATGAGATAAACTAGACTATGTTTAATCCAGAATTCAGTAATCTTGGTACACCTTTCCCTTCTTCCTTTATTCTGACTGTAACGATTGATTCAGTTTCTGGAATTAGTGTACCATGTTTATTGCTTGCAATAGATACCTACTCTAAACAGAACAGTTGTTGTTAGAACTCTGATAACAGGTGTAATACCAAATCATCTTTTTGTACGATGAGTATTCTGTGCACCTACTTGGTATGGACACAAAGGTGCTAAGGTACACGTGAGACTCTACACAATCTGAGAGTTCATCCAGATTTTTGAGAAGTTGAGGTTTTCAGGCTGAGATAAAAACCTCATAGGTTATGTTATTTGCAGAGAAAAAAAGTTAGACCCCACCTCCAGCCATGGCATAGTTCCTTGTCTTTACCACAGAAAGAAAATAAAAATGAAAGCATTCAAGCAGAAGAAAGTGGAATAAATGGTAGAGAATATTCAAGGAAGAACATGGACTTCTCTAGAAAAAGGAAAACAATAACTCAAAAGAGTCGTATTAAAGGAATATAGTACACACAGAAATAGGAATTGTAGATATTTCTAAGATAGAATGCCCTGAGTTGTTTTGGATAGCTGATTATATAAGATTTTATTTTTCCTAAGATGCTCCAGGAACTCTGGATTTCTTTTCATCAAATCTATGCAGAGTCAGGGATTAACTTAGTCCTGAGAATCTTTTCTCCTTTTCTGACTATATCTTGTCATTCCAAATATTTCTTAGTTTGGAAATAAATTTTGCCTAAAATTTGCCTCATGGTGACTGCCTATTTCATTGTCATCTCTATTGTTGCTATCCCTCCATTAAAAGCCCTCGTGGTACTAACTATAACATGGATAAATAATTATATCCAACATCTTGCTTCCGTCTTGTATTTCTTCCATAGAGAAGACATAGTAAAATCTATAATGCATTAAATCTTATATTTTCTCGTAAAAGAGAAAACTAAACTCTTGTTAGTCTTCTACCATGCTTAGAAAAAAATCAAACGTCCCCCTAAATTTATAAAATTATATAGTTATAGGATATGGCCGGGTTAAGTCTCCATCAAGATCTCTTAGCTTCTGTATACTATGAATAATTCATTCTAGTCACCTGACCTTTGGATATTTATTGAATTAGTCAGGCAAGCTCTTAGAGTATATTTGCACTGCATATTTCTTCTTCTTGGTGTTTGTATTCACAGAAGTCTTTTTGTTTTTCTGCTTTTAAGCATTAAGATCAAATGTTACCACCTCCAAGAAGTTGTCATGAAAAAAACATTGAAAATACCTCACATTAACAATCTATTTCCTTGAGTTCATTTGTTGCATGTTAATTATTATCACCTGTTAAAACAATCAGCAAACAACAAATAAGATGGATTTTGCTTAAAATACATCAGTTCACAAAAAGTTTAATCTTTCATTCCTGGCATTCTAAAATTAAAACCAAGAAATGGATACATTTCAAAAGTTTATATTGGCATTGAGAGGACAGAAAATATTACCAACATGACCTACACATGTTTAGGTGGGGTTGTGTGAGAGTATTTAACATATGTAATATAAAATTCACTATCTGGGAAACTTTAGGTGATAACTTTGAAGTAGAACAAAAAATATATCAAAGAGAATCCTGCTCACGACCTCAGCCCACTAATGTCTAAGGAGACCTAAATGACTACACTAACATAAATATCCTGAATTGAATCCTAGGTCAGAAAGAGGGTACTGGGGAAAAAAACAAGATTGAGGATGTAGGAGAAGTATATGGGATTTTAGTTGCCAGTCTCTCTTGGCTCATTTAATGAGTCAATATGACAAAACACTTAAATTTTGTATTGCAAAACATTGCAAATATTTTCTAAATTATTATGTGGATACTGCTAAGTATTTGCATACATAAGGTGTTGGTGTTAAGAGAGACTGGGTGTGATGTACGTGGCAA
Source organism: Sorex fumeus (assembly GCF_029834395.1). Lineage (NCBI taxonomy): Eukaryota > Metazoa > Chordata > Mammalia > Eulipotyphla > Soricidae > Sorex > Sorex fumeus. The sequence goes on along the minus strand of NW_026606147.1, from coordinate 158,778 downwards.
ACCTACCACATACCTAGTTTCACAACTTTTCTGTACCTCTAAAAAAGTTTATATTTTAAAGTGATAGGAGCAAGGATGTAGCTCTATCAAAAAGTTCATGCTTTTTATGCAAGAGGAGTGGGCATGAATACCAGCACCACAAAAATAAGTAAGTAATAAAACGTCTGGGCTGGAGAGATAGTGCCGAGAGTGAGGTATTTTCACTGCATGTGATCAACCCAGGTTTCATCGCTAGCACCTAATAAGGTCCCCAGATCCCCACTGAAGTGATCCCTGAGCACTGAGCCAGGAGTAAAGTGATCCCCGAGCACTGCCAGGTGTGGCCCAAAATACAAAAATAAAACATAAAGCTACTTTCTTGGAAAAATTTTATAAAGACAAGAAAATACCACGTTCACAGAACAGAAAATATGGGTGGTCTCTTTGTTCATCGAAAGTTCCCAGGTAGGTTCTTTTTTTTTTTTCCTTCTGCAATATTTTTATGGGTTGTTTTATTTTTTTTTTAATTTTTATTAGCAATCACCATGAGGTACAGTTGTAGACTAACAAATTTTTGTGCTTGGGTTTCAATTATACAATGATCAAATACCCATCCCTCCACCAGTGCCCATTTTCTACCACCACGGGTCCCAGTATCCCTCCCACCCCCCATCCCACCCCGCCCAGGTAGGTTCTTAAATGAAGATGAATAATAAAGGTGCTTAGATTCAGGGTTAGAAATGAGGGAATGGGGTGTGGGGGGAAGGAAAACAGAAGAGAGACTCCTCAGGCAAGAAGAAATGTAGTACAGGATTTTCAAGTACGGCTGAGTTTGTGGTGTTCTCATAGGAAAACTGGATTTTTGCATTTCTTTTTTGTTTTCCTTTCCTTTATTGTTTTGTTGTTGTTGAATCACCCTGAGATACACAGTTGCAAACGCTGATCAGGCTTCATTCAGACAATGTTCCATCACCCATCCCTTCACCAGTGTACATGTCCCAAGTTTTCCTGTTTCTTATCAAACAAAATCCCAGCAGTTTCCTGTTTCACACAGAGGTCTTGCTAATTTAGGGCTCATTTGTGGTGTTAAGATAAATTAACATCTTTTATTCAGACTTAGGCTGGTGGGGACTGTCTCTTTAGTTCAGACATTTTAGTTTATATATTTCACCATATGCCCAGGTATTGTTTCTTTTCTTGTCTTTCCAAGGTCTGGGTCAGAATTTATGGTCTTGGAAAATTATAAACTTCTCACTCTCAAAAGGAGTCCAGGAATTTGTGGGGATATTTAAAATGTAGAGTGAGGACAGCTAAAATGAAGACCTGGCAAGGGGAATCTGAGGTTTCCACTTTCATTTTTAAGATGTTGTTATTAAGACATCATTAAAATGACTATCAAAAGCTATCTCAATTCTAATAAGATTTGATCTACAAAAATTGTGAGACTGATTCTAAAATTCACTCTAACAGTCAGGGGACCTAGGGTAATCAAAACAACTTTGAAAAATAAGTGCAGAGATTGAGGAATCACCCTAAGTGATTTCAAAAGTTATTATCAAGACAATAGAATACTGTGTATTACTATACAAACATTTGGCTACATCTTGTAGCCAAATAAGTTACAAGAGACTATGAAGTGCACAAATCCTATCGTCCTGTTATATCTGGTTGTAGCAGACCACTGATGCTGTAACTTTTATAGGACAATAAGCTCCATGTCAGGAAGATTGTCTTACTTAATGGAGTGGAGGAATCTGAGACAGAGTCATCAACACTTTTATTGGCTCTTGTTAAATCTACAATACCCAGTTTGCATTCATACTAATCCTCATAACCAGTCTTTCATTGGTCTCCTTACAGAAAGAAATGTGCTCACACCCCTATACTGCTTTCTGGGTGCCGTTGAAGGAATGGGGTGTTCACTGGCTAGGATTCTGTGTTCTCTTTTGATACTCCGTTTCAAGGGTTAGGAACTTGCATTTACAGCCTATACACTACTGCTGTCTAGTGGGAACGCTATGCAAGTAGCCAGAGCTCTGTTTTTATAGGCTTCATTCCAAATCCCTCCACAACAGTTGGTCAACAACATAAGTCAGATCTGGTAAGTATTGTAAACCATGGTGCCCACAATAATTTTTTTTAATCAGGTTTGACATGTGGGAGGGAAAGGGCCTGTGGAGAGAAGGCAGAGTCTATATTAAAGTGGAATCAAGAACTTAGATGCAATCAGGAAAAGAGCAACTCTTTAAAATAAGAAGAGTTCTGAGGAAGGGGAAACAAAGAGTTTGGGGAGTTTGGAGATGAGGAACTGTAAATAGTGGAGAGCAAAAGTAATAATTACAAAGCTGTCATTCTTCGTGAAAAAGACGGCATTCCGAAAGTGGGCCTATTTCAGATTCACAAATAAATCACAAAGAGTTGACAAAACCTTAATGACTTTAAAGTGAGACACAACACTCCTCACTAACATTCTCCTAAAGAAATATTTTTTAATCATTCTCTTAGCAAATCATTGATAGAAAGAAATGTCAAATGAATGATTGAGGGCCTGCTATAGGGGCAGGCTTAAGGGGTGGTTGGAAAGATTGGAAACAATGGTGGAGGGAAGCTGTAATGGTTGTGGGTTGGTGTTGGAATATTGAATGCCTCTGCCAGACCATCATGAACAAATCCGTAAACCACAGCACAAAGGCAAAATGAATTAATTAAATGGCAAAAATAATATTTTGAATTAAGAAAAAAAGAAATAAGAAGACCTTCTTGGACAATGACCAGAAGGGACAGAGAAACAGGAAGTTGTTCTAAGACAGTTAAATAAAAGTTCATGGCTGGAGCGATAGTACCACGGGCAAGGCATTTGCCTTTCACCAGGCCGACCTGGGTTTGATTCTGGGCATCCCATATGGTCCCCACCTCAGGAGTAATCCCTGAGAGTAAAGCCGAGACTAAACCCTAAGCACTGCCAACAAAACAAAACCTTAAATTAGAAGATCACCTGAGGATTATTCATAAGCAATACAAAATAAATTATTTAGTCCTGGTTTGGGGGCAGGGTTTGGGGGTCTGTGTGGAAACATTCAAAATATGGTGGTGGGTAGGTGTAATGGTGGTGGGATTGGTGTTGGAATATTACATGTATCAAATTATTGTGAACAACTTTACAAAAGTAAAATTAAATTTAAAAAATAGATACATAAAATAAAACATTGTTAAGAAAAAAGAAAGATCAGCTGAGAACTCTCAGTAATAAACTGGGGGATCTGAAATGAAAATTCAAAGTGCCTATGGTTCATTTTTGGTTTTATTTTCAATTTTCAAAGCTCACTAGTAAGGAATTCTTTCCTAAATTAACTTAGGATCAGTCCTTTTCTCATCCTAAAAAAAGTTGGATAATTTAAAAGCCAACTTTCCAATTGCCTACATCTTCCAGGTTGTTTATAGTTCAGTCACAAAACTAATCAGATTCCTTTGCCTTTCATTCTGTTTGGACATTCCTTCCAATTCCTCGAGTTTTGTCGGGGGGGTTTGTTGTTGGTAGTGATGGTGGTGTTTTGTTGAGGGGGCCACATCTGGCATTGCTCAGAGTTTGCTCCTGACTCTGCACTCAGGGATCAGTGGCTTTACTCAGGGAACCTTATGGTGTGCCAAGAATCAAACCCAGATCCTCTGGGTGCAAGGTAAAAGCTCTCGCTCCAGCCCAGTCCTGCAAGTTTTATAGAGATCATGCTCTCCACAAATTTAAGGCAGAGGAAGATTTGTGGAGATGTGGGCACAATATATGCCACTTTCCTTTGGAACAAGCAATACCTGAGAACATAACCAAGAGCCATGGGATGCAGCTGGAATTGAGAGTCTGAAGTGGCTGACTCAAGTGCTTAAGAATCTTTACCTTTTGGGGATACTGGAAACATTAGTGGTGGAGAATGGGCACAGGTGGAAGGATGGGTACTCGATCATTGTATGACTGAAACGTAAGCACAAAGTTTGTAAGTCTGTAACTGCATCTCATGGTGATTCATTAAAAAATAAAACTTAATCAATTAATTAATTAATTTTTTTAAAAAAGGGAGCTCCTATATAAAATGGATGGTGAGGGGGGCTGGGAGGGGCACGGGTGGGGGCGATCTCAAACTTTCTTGCTGACTAGGATCACTCCATAGCATAATTCCAAGTTACCAAAAGATCCTCTTCATACGGAGGATGAAAATGGTATGAAATGAAGAAAGTGAAGGAGACAGCATGTTTGGAAAACAATAGACACCATTCTCAGCAGGGATGTCATAAAGAATTTCATGGAGCACTCATGAAATTCTTTCACTTGGTCACTTGACATCCCGCTATTCAAACTTTAAGACCTGAAAAATATACTGTTCTTGAAATGAGCACAGGAGACCCAGGAAGAAGAAGCCATTCATTATTATTATTATTATTATTATTATTAGTGAATCACCATGAGATACTGTTACATACTTACAAACGTTCATGTTTGCATTTCAGTCATACAATGATCGGTTACCCATCCCTCCACCAGTGCCCATTCTCCACCACCAATGATCCCAGTACCCCTCCCACCTTCCCACCCCCTCCCCCTCTCCACCCTGCCTCTGTGACAGGGCTTTCCCTTTTGTTCTCTCTCTCCTTTTGGGTATTGTGATTTGCAACCGAGGTATTGAGTGGCCATCATTTCTGTTTAGTGTGCTCATATGCTAGCTTACCTCAGCATTGGATCATACCTGACAGAAGTGCTGGATTTGTTGTCATTACTAATTGCATGATGGAACTGAAATGTTTTCCCACATATTCTGCTTTCTAAAGTAAGCAGCTGCTTTGGGTTGATTGAAGAAAATCAGTCCAAACAGTAAAGTAAATCAGGGTAAATGGCTATAAAAAAATGACAGAAAGGAAACTTAAGAAGTCACTCTCATCTCTTTTCTCTATGGCATCAAAGTCAATTTCTTTCTTATCAATCTCTTCCAAATGCAGTCAGCAAAACATATCGTTCTAATTCTTTTGGGGGGGGGGTATTTTTAACTCCTCAGTGAATGTTTTTCTTTTCTAAATTCTAAGCCTAGTTCTTGCCAATTGCTTTCCTTTTCAATTTTTTTTAATTGAGGTGGGATGCCACACACAGCTCTGTTCAGGGGTTACTCCTAGCTCTGGGCTCAGGGATCACTCCTAACAGTGCTCAGGGAACTACATAGGGTGCTAGAGATTGAACCTGAGTTGACCGTGTGCAAGTAGGGTGCCTTACCTGCTGTCTATCTCTCTGGTCCCACCAATTCCTTTCTAATGTATTCAAAAGCACATAGATGTCTAGTCCCACAACAAGATGACATTTCAATTAAATCCAATTTAAAAATTATGCAAAATAGAAGACATCGGTGAACCCAAAGAGCTCGATTTAAGAATGTGTAAAATACTTGAATAGTCACGTCACGAAGAATATAGAAATACATGAATAATAAATACATCAAAGTGTTCAAGGTTAGTGCGAGCCGAGAGCGAGCTGTCGTGGGCGCTGTCGTTGCGCGCGCCGCCTCGTGGGTTTCCAGCGGCCTAGCGGACGCCGAGCGGGCGAAGATGTCCCAGTACATCCGGGTCACGGAGGAGGACGAGAACGACGAGCCCGTCGAGATCCCGTCCGAGGACGATGGCATCGTGCTGCTCTCCACGGTCACGGCGCAGTTCCCGGGCGCCTGCAGCCTGCGCTACCGGAACCCCGTGTAGCAGTGCATGCCTGCCATACGCGCGCCTGGTGGAGGGCATCCTGCACGCGCCCGACGTGGGCAACCGAGTCTACGTGGTCAACTACCCCAAAGATAACAAAAGGAACATGGAGGAGGCTGATGCTTCGTCGGCGGTGAAGGTGAAAAGGGCAGTGCAGAAGACGTCTGACCCCATCGTGCTCGGCCTGCCCTGGAAGACCACCGAGCAGGACCTCAAGGAGTATTTCAGCACCTTCGGGGAGGTCCTCATGGTCCAGGTAAAAAAAAAGATATCAAGACTGGTCACCAAAAGAGGGTTTGACTTTGTGCGGTTCACGGAGTATGAGACCCAAGTGAAGGTGATGTCTCAGCGACACATGATTGATGGACGGTGGTGTGACTGCAAACTCCCAAATTCTAAGCAAAGCACGGATGAGCCTCTGAGGAGCAGGAAGGTGTCTGTGCGCCGCTGCACCCAGGACCTCACTGCCGACGAGCTGCGGCAGTTCTTCTGCCAGTACGGGGAGGTGGTCGATGTGTTCATCCCCAAGCCCTTGGGGTGGGGGGGGCGTTTGCTGTCGTCACGTTTGCAGATTATCAGGTGGCCTAGTCCCTGTGTGGCGAGGACCTGATCATCAAATGCATCCTCTGCGTGCATATCTGCAACACGGAGCCCAAGCACAATAGCAATAGGCAGTTAGAGAGAAGTGGAAGATTTGGTGATAATCCGGGTGGCTTTGGGAGCCAGGGCGGGTTCGGGAACAGCCGGGGCGGTGGGGCGGGGCTGGGCCACAACCAGGGCAGCAACATGGGGGGCAAGATGAACTTCGGCGCCTTCAGCGTCCACCTGGCCATGAGGGCCACGACCCAGGCCACCCTGCAGAGCAGCTGGGGCATGATGGGGATGCTGGCCAGTCAGCAGAACCAGTCGGGCCCGTCAGGGAACAACCAGAGTCAGGCCAACATGCAGAGAGAGCCCAACCAGGCCTTTGGCTCTGGGAACAACCAGTACAGCGGCTCCGGGTGGGGGTCGGCCTCCAACGCGGGCTCGGGCAGCGGCTTCAATGCATGGACTTCAGCTCCAGCATGGACTCGAAGTCGTCAGGCTGGGGCATGTAGGCTGGGCTGGTCAGTTAGACGCTAAAGACTGGTGGTAAGTCAAATTTTTCTAAACTCACGGTAAGTATATTGTAAGATACATATGCACTAAGAATTTTCAAAATTGGTTTGTTTGGTGTGGAGTATATTTAGCAGTAATTTTGACATTTTTCCTTTAGAAAAAGAGGAAAAGCTAAAGGAATTTTCTAAGTTTTCTTACATAACGGGTTGAAAACTTGAGTGTTTGAAAGTGAACTGCTGTTTGCCTGACGGGTAAACCAACACCACAATTGCTATCAAGAAGCTTCTCCTGTAATATTTTATCCCTGGACTTGTCACCTGAGTTATTTGCATGTTCAAAGTGGAACCCATTGGTTAGAGCTGCATTCTTTCCTCCTCGTTTTAATTTGAACCCCACCATACGGATTTTCTCCTTAGGAAGGTCCCTGGAGATCGTGGTGTTGCAATGTTTGGTTCTTTTCTTTCTGTGTGTTTTCTTAACACTTGTCTCCGCTCATATGCGAGAGTACGATATGAAGCCTTCATTTAATCTCTGCAGTTCATCTCATTTCAAACGTCTGTGGAAGAAGCACTCACTGCCAGGAGTGCTGTACTCACTGCGCCGTGGGGCTCCGTCCGCTGCTTTGCCCACGCACTCAAGAGCTCGTCCCCACGCCGCCCAGGCTGCGTCTCTGACGGTGGGTGTCCCATTTTTATCCGCTACTCTTTCTTTCCTGGAGGCGGATCAACGCTGTGACGGCAAGGCTGTGCTGTGGACCAGAAGGCTGTCTGAACTTCTGAAACCTTGTGTGGGATTGATGGTGGTGCCGGGGCATGAGAGGCTGGTATGAGCGAGGACAGGAGAGCGCGTGCAGAGACTTGGTGGTGCATAATGGAGATTCTTTAACTGGGCGAGATGTGTCTCTCAACCTGTGGCTTTGGTGCGAGAGTGTGCGGAGAGCCATGGTAGCAGATAACCTACGTACGAATGTTTCTTGCATTCAAAGGACATCCACGTCTGTTGGAAGACTTGAAGTGAGTCTTACTATTAGCGAACCAACGTTAGCTGAATGTGTTAGTGACACGATACTGTATCTGCCCGCCCCCTTGTCAACTGCTGTGAATGCTGTATGGTGTCTGTCCTCGTGTCCTCTCCTGCTTCTGATCTGTCGGTGAGGTCATGTGGCCTGGCGCTGGTGGGCTGAGCTTCTGTGCTGTACAGGAATCTCGGAGCTGAGTCGCCAGTGAGGGCGGGGGGGGGGGGCCGGGGGGGGGCCTGGGGCCTGCCCACCCCAGGATGCGGTTGGTGGTCTTGTACCCTGTGCTCGGATGCTTTTATAAGAGTTGTCAATGTTGGAAATTCTGAAATAAAACTGATTTAAATAAAAAAAAAGAAAAAATGTTCAAGGTTAAAATCTAAAAGTCCAATAATTTTATAGTTGGTGAGAATGCAAGCCACTGGAATCCTCATAAATAGGCAGCAAATGTGATGGTGGCAAATTCCTTAGAAAATTAAATGTAAATACATAATTAGCAACTCCATTTGTATTTCTCCCTAGAAGATAAGACAGCATATGTATACACAAACTGTATAAAAATACACATCAGCTTCAGAGAAACTGTAACTCATCCAAATATTTATCCACTGGTTAGTGTACAAATTGTGATAAATCCCTGTAATAGAATGCTTCTCCCTGATACAAAAGAATTATTCATGGAATTCTATAAATACTTTTATGTTCTTTTCTTTCATTTTGGTGTTGGGGCTCAGAGCTTACTTCTAGCTCTGTGCTCAGGGACCACTGCTGGTGGTGCATTGGGGACCACATGGAGTCCTGGAAATTGAACCCTGGGGCAGCTGCACTATATAGCTCCAACCCCTGGGATTCTATAAACCTTATACTGGACACAAGGCAGCATACTTTGAAATTAGAAATACATAAAAATGCAAAACAGATTATGGTATAATAACCCGGGCTACTTGCTCCAGTCTAGGATTATTTGGGCAAAGAATGACTAGAAAAGCATACAAAAGAACTTTCTGAATAATAGAAATGTTCTAAATTTTAATTGAGACATTGATTACATCTAGGAGTCTCAGTGAATTTTTCACATTATATGTAAGCCACTTTCTTTTTTTCTATTCCTCAGCCAAAGAAGGCAGAAAGAAAGAAAGAAAGAAAGAAAGAAAGAAAGAAGAAAAAGTGTACGTAATAAGCCCACTAATATTCTCAAGTTATCTCAAAGATTTGTAATAATAGTTGGACCAAAGACTAACCGAAATAAAGACTGTAATTTGAGATACCAAAGAGTAATGAATAAGACTTTGCATATGATTTATTTAGAATGGGTGAAGGACAACTAGAAGGTGAAGGTAACCACCAGATTCCTGGTTTGAGACAATTAGGTGGTTTGTGGTTTCAAATCCATAAAAATACAGAAGTTGAAACTTTAATTGATATGTGAGGGGATGAAAACGATTACATGTTTCACATATGGTTGAGGTGACCCTAAATTATGCAAGTTAGATCTGGGTAAAAGTTAGATATACTGTTTCACCTTGGATGGAAGAGGAATAATTTCCCATAATATCTTGATAGTTATCATCACACAGATATCATAACACAGATAGAAAGGAGAGGAGGTTGTCTAGAAAGAGAATGTAGTGAAAGTGCAATTAAAGAACTGATATGACAGAGCCTTTAAAAGAGTCTATAGACCAAGTAGAGAAGATATGGCATTATTTGTCAGTGTTCTTGACAAAGAACACTGACAAATAATGCCTAGAGATATCTGAGTAAGGCTTCCTGAGGAAGGGGAAGCAGCTGACACAGACAAAAGAACTATGCCTTTGATGAAACATTGGGTTGGAGAGGATAGGGTGGGTGGGTTTAGCTCCAGACAGTTTCTTTAGATTGAAAGATGTCAAAGTTTTACAGCTTTGAGCTGGGAGGCCAGACCACCTCCTGAAAAAGACACAGGGGAAAAACGAATGGATTTCACAATCACTAAAGTAGAACAGCAGAATTTAACTTTTAAATCTTGGATTAAAAGCTTGAGACTGTATAGGGTAGGCGCCTGCCTGGCACACTGCTGATCACAAAAAAGGACTGATCCTAAGTTAATTTAGGAAAGAATTCCTTACTAGTGAGCTTTGAAAATTGAAAATAAAACCAAAAATGAACCATAGGCACTTTGAATTTTCATTTCAGATCCCCCAGTTTATTACTGAGAGTTCTCAGCTGATCTTTCTTTTTTCTTAACAATGTTTTATTTTATGTATCTATTTTTTAAATTTAATTTTACTTTTGTAAAGTTGTTCACAATAATTTGATACATGTAATATTCCAACACCAATCCCACCACCATTACACCTACCCACCACCATATTTTGAATGTTTCCACACAGACCCCCAAACCCTGCCCCCAAACCAGGACTAAATAATTTATTTTGTATTGCTTATGAATAATCCTCAGGTGATCTTCTAATTTAAGGTTTTGTTTTGTTGGCAGTGCTTAGGGTTTAGTCTCGGCTTTACTCTCAGGGATTACTCCTGAGGTGGGGACCATATGGGATGCCCAGAATCAAACCCAGGTCGGCCTGGTGAAAGGCAAATGCCTTGCCCGTGGTACTATCGCTCCAGCCATGAACTTTTATTTAACTGTCTTAGAACAACTTCCTGTTTCTCTGTCCCTTCTGGTCATTGTCCAAGAAGGTCTTCTTATTTCTTTTTTTCTTAATTCAAAATATTATTTTTGCCATTTAATTAATTCATTTTGCCTTTGTGCTGTGGTTTACGGATTTGTTCATGATGGTCTGGCAGAGGCATTCAATATTCCAACACCAACCCACAACCATTACAGCTTCCCTCCACCATTGTTTCCAATCTTTCCAACCACCCCTTAAGCCTGCCCCTATAGCAGGCCCTCAATCATTCATTTGACATTTCTTTCTATCAATGATTTGCTAAGAGAATGATTAAAAAATATTTCTTTAGGAGAATGTTAGTGAGGAGTGTTGTGTCTCACTTTAAAGTCATTAAGGTTTTGTCAACTCTTTGTGATTTATTTGTGAATCTGAAATAGGCCCACTTTCGGAATGCCGTCTTTTTCACGAAGAATGACAGCTTTGTAATTATTACTTTTGCTCTCCACTATTTACAGTTCCTCATCTCCAAACTCCCCAAACTCTTTGTTTCCCCTTCCTCAGAACTCTTCTTATTTTAAAGAGTTGCTCTTTTCCTGATTGCATCTAAGTTCTTGATTCCACTTTAATATAGACTCTGCCTTCTCTCCACAGGCCCTTTCCCTCCCACATGTCAAACCTGATTAAAAAAAATTATTGTGGGCACCATGGTTTACAATACTTACCAGATCTGACTTATGTTGTTGACCAACTGTTGTGGAGGGATTTGGAATGAAGCCTATAAAAACAGAGCTCTGGCTACTTGCATAGCGTTCCCACTAGACAGCAGTAGTGTATAGGCTGTAAATGCAAGTTCCTAACCCTTGAAACGGAGTATCAAAAGAGAACACAGAATCCTAGCCAGTGAACACCCCATTCCTTCAACGGCACCCAGAAAGCAGTATAGGGGTGTGAGCACATTTCTTTCTGTAAGGAGACCAATGAAAGACTGGTTATGAGGATTAGTATGAATGCAAAATGGGTATTGTAGATTTAACAAGAGCCAATAAAAGTGTTGATGACTCTGTCTCAGATTCCTCCACTCCATTAAGTAAGACAATCTTCCTGACATGGAGCTTATTGTCCTATAAAAGTTACAGCATCAGTGGTCTGCTACAACCAGATATAACAGGACGATAGGATTTGTGCACTTCATAGTCTCTTGTAACTTATTTGGCTACAAGATGTAGCCAAATGTTTGTATAGTAATACACAGTATTCTATTGTCTTGATAATAACTTTTGAAATCACTTAGGGTGATTCCTCAATCTCTGCACTTATTTTTCAAAGTTGTTTTGATTACCCTAGGTCCCCTGACTGTTAGAGTGAATTTTAGAATCAGTCTCACAATTTTTGTAGATCAAATCTTATTAGAATTGAGATAGCTTTTGATAGTCATTTTAATGATGTCTTAATAACAACATCATAAAAATGAAAGTGGAAACCTCAGATTCCCCTTGCCAGGTCTTCATTTTAGCTGTCCTCACTCTACATTTTAAATATCCCCACAAATTCCTGGACTCCTTTTGAGAGTGAGAAGTTTATAATTTTCCAAGACCATAAATTCTGACCCAGACCTTGGAAAGACAAGAAAAGAAACAATACCTGGGCATATGGTGAAATATATAAACTAAAATGTCTGAACTAAAGAGACAGTCCCCACCAGCCTAAGTCTGAATAAAAGATGTTAATTTATCTTAACACCACAAATGAGCCCTAAATTAGCAAGACCTCTGTGTGAAACAGGAAACTGCTGGGATTTTGTTTGATAAGAAACAGGAAAACTTGGGACATGTACACTGGTGAAGGGATGGGTGATGGAACATTGTCTGAATGAAGCCTGATCAGCGTTTGCAACTGTGTATCTCAGGGTGATTCAACAACAACAAAACAATAAAGGAAAGGAAAACAAAAAAGAAATGCAAAAATCCAGTTTTCCTATGAGAACACCACAAACTCAGCCGTACTTGAAAATCCTGTACTACATTTCTTCTTGCCTGAGGAGTCTCTCTTCTGTTTTCCTTCCCCCCACACCCCATTCCCTCATTTCTAACCCTGAATCTAAGCACCTTTATTATTCATCTTCATTTAAGAACCTACCTGGGCGGGGTGGGATGGGGGGTGGGAGGGATACTGGGACCCGTGGTGGTAGAAAATGGGCACTGGTGGAGGGATGGGTATTTGATCATTGTATAATTGAAACCCAAGCACAAAAATTTGTTAGTCTACAACTGTACCTCATGGTGATTGCTAATAAAAATTAAAAAAAAAATAAAACAACCCATAAAAATATTGCAGAAGGAAAAAAAAAAAAAGAACCTACCTGGGAACTTTCGATGAACAAAGAGACCACCCATATTTTCTGTTCTGTGAACGTGGTATTTTCTTGTCTTTATAAAATTTTTCCAAGAAAGTAGCTTTATGTTTTATTTTTGTATTTTGGGCCACACCTGGCAGTGCTCGGGGATCACTTTACTCCTGGCTCAGTGCTCAGGGATCACTTCAGTGGGGATCTGGGGACCTTATTAGGTGCTAGCGATGAAACCTGGGTTGATCACATGCAGTGAAAATACCTCACTCTCGGCACTATCTCTCCAGCCCAGACGTTTTATTACTTACTTATTTTTGTGGTGCTGGTATTCATGCCCACTCCTCTTGCATAAAAAGCATGAACTTTTTGATAGAGCTACATCCTTGCTCCTATCACTTTAAAATATAAACTTTTTTAGAGGTACAGAAAAGTTGTGAAACTAGGTATGTGGTAGGTTTGCCACGTACATCACACCCAGTCTCTCTTAACACCAACACCTTATGTATGCAAATACTTAGCAGTATCCACATAATAATTTAGAAAATATTTGCAATGTTTTGCAATACAAAATTTAAGTGTTTTGTCATATTGACTCATTAAATGAGCCAAGAGAGACTGGCAACTAAAATCCCATATACTTCTCCTACATCCTCAATCTTGTTTTTTTCCCCAGTACCCTCTTTCTGACCTAGGATTCAATTCAGGATATTTATGTTAGTGTAGTCATTTAGGTCTCCTTAGACATTAGTGGGCTGAGGTCGTGAGCAGGATTCTCTTTGATATATTTTTTGTTCTACTTCAAAGTTATCACCTAAAGTTTCCCAGATAGTGAATTTTATATTACATATGTTAAATACTCTCACACAACCCCACCTAAACATGTGTAGGTCATGTTGGTAATATTTTCTGTCCTCTCAATGCCAATATAAACTTTTGAAATGTATCCATTTCTTGGTTTTAATTTTAGAATGCCAGGAATGAAAGATTAAACTTTTTGTGAACTGATGTATTTTAAGCAAAATCCATCTTATTTGTTGTTTGCTGATTGTTTTAACAGGTGATAATAATTAACATGCAACAAATGAACTCAAGGAAATAGATTGTTAATGTGAGTTATTTTCAATGTTTTTTTCAGGACAACTTCTTGGAGGTGGTAACATTTGATCTTAATGCTTAAAAGCAGAAAAACAAAAAGACTTCTGTGAATACAAACACCAAGAAGAAGAAATATGCAGTGCAAATATACTCTAAGAGCTTGCCTGACTAATTCAATAAATATCCAAAGGTCAGGTGACTAGAATGAATTATTCATAGTATACAGAAGCTAAGAGATCTTGATGGAGACTTAACCCGGCCATATCCTATAACTATATAATTTTATAAATTTAGGGGGACGTTTGATTTTTTTCTAAGCATGGTAGAAGACTAACAAGAGTTTAGTTTTCTCTTTTACGAGAAAATATCAGATTTAATGCATTATAGATTTTACTATGTCTTCTCTATGGAAGAAATACAAGACGGAAGCAAGATGTTGGATATAATTATTTATCCATGTTATAGTTAGTACCACGAGGGCTTTTAATGGAGGGATAGCAACAATAGAGATGACAATGAAATAGGCAGTCACCATGAGGCAAATTTTAGGCAAAATTTATTTCCAAACTAAGAAATATTTGGAATGACAAGATATAGTCAGAAAAGGAGAAAAGATTCTCAGGACAAAGTTAATCCCTGACTGTGCATAGATTTGATGAAAAGAAATCCAGAGTTCCTGGAGCATCTTAGGAAAAATAAAATCTTATATAATCAGCTATCCAAAACAACTCAGGGCATTCTATCTTAGAAATATCTACAATTCCTATTTCTGTGTGTACTATATTCCTTTAATACGACTCTTTTGAGTTATTGTTTTCCTTTTTCTAGAGAAGTCCATGTTCTTCCTTGAATATTCTCTACCCTTTATTCAACTTTCTTCTGCTTGAATGCTTTCATTTTTATTTTCTTTCTGTGGTAAAGACAAGGAACTATGCCATGGCTGGAGGTGGGGTCTAACTTTTTTTCTCTGCAAATAACATAACCTATGAGGTTTTTATCTCAGCCTGAAAACCTCAACTTCTCAAAAATCTGGATGAACTCTCAGATTGTGTAGAGTCTCACGTGTACCTTAGCACCTTTGTGTCCATACCAAGTAGGTGCACAGAATACTCATCGTACAAAAAGATGATTTGGTATTACACCTGTTATCAGAGTTCTAACAACAACTGTTCTGTTTAGAGTAGGTATCTATTGCAAGCAATAAACATGGTACACTAATTCCAGAAACTGAATCAATCGTTACAGTCAGAACAAAGGAAGAAGGGAAAGGTGTACCAAGATTACTGAATTCTGGATTAAACATAGTCTAGTTTATCTCATACCAGACACTCTCTAGGACCTCCTAATGCATTACCTTTTTCTCTATATCAAGAAGGCTTACTATCCATCTGGTGTTGGACCTGCAATGAAAAGCAAAGAAAGTGACAGATAAATGGTTTTAGAAGAAACTCCTGAGGAATTTTACAGATTTAATAAGAGCTCAAAATTGTCTATTTTAAGTATAAAACTAGATGGTGCCTGAAAAGTCAGTAGAAAAAAAGTGAAATGGCTGCAGGACCAGAAATGAATTACAGTGTTCAGTGAATAAATTTGATGCTGTTTTTGTTCAGCCAAGATTTTAAAAAGAAAGAAAGAAACACAGCTTTCATCTTGTGACAACTGAAAGCATGCACCTCCATCCATAAAGATTATTTCTTTGTTGAACAGAACTAAATCACAAATTGATCAAGTGTGTCCTTGGGTAAAGGACACTGAACCACAGAGGGTACAGTGTCCTTAAGCACAGTCTTAAAATCAGTAAGGAAAGCCCGAGCAATCTATTTTTAAAGAAATCAATTCTCCATAAAAATATAGGGCTTGACACTGAATTGAAAATAAGCCAAAACAAAGATGTAAGGAAAAGAGATAAAGTTATGCAGAAACTTTGCTTTGAGTGGTCATGCTCAAAGCAATCTAGCACATGGCATTTCTCGAATAAGTGGATGATTACAATCTTACAAAATAGAACTTAAATATCTAGTTTCATAAAGGATTTTTTAAAGATGTTGAAAATCTTTTTTTTGTTTTGTTTTTTTGCTTAAACCCAGTGAGAACTCCTCAGCATGCACATATTTTGCACTCTTTTTTAGAGTAAAATCTAGTGGTTTACATGTTTGGTAGGAGGAAAGACAGCTATGATACCAGACATAATGTTTCATGCAAGAAATTTGGCTTTTCAAGCTCTCGGGGCTTTCATTTACCTTAGGGATCAAGTCCTTACTAAAGTTGCTGACACCATTTCCTCATAGGACATGGTAGTTCTTACATGATTTTCAATTTGTTGGTCATTAAATATAGATCTGATAATGAAGAGAGAGAGGAGAGTCCTCCTGTTCTTCATCGATTTGCTCGAGCGCGCCCAGTAACATTTCCATTATGAAACTTGTTGTTACTGTGTTTGGCATATCGAATACGTCACGGGGAAGCTTGCGGGGCTGTCTGAGACGGGTGGAGGAATCGAACCTGGCTCGTCCAGGCTGGCTGTGCGAAAGGCAAACGCCCTACCACTGTGCTATTTTATTTGCTAGAAACTAATGATACATTTTAGTTCAGCGTTTATTGGGGGGGGGGGTTGTTCCTTCTTGTTTGAGGAGAGGGGACACATTTAGCAGTGCTCAGGGGTTCTTTCTGGCTCTGTGCTCAGGAATTGCTTCCAGCAGGGCTCCAGGGACTGTACATGGTGCAGGAAATCAAACCCAGTTGTCCACATGCAAGGAAAATGCCCAACTCACTATCTTATTGCTCAGAATTCTTAGCTCAGTTTTATGCCTTCTTATAACAAAATTAAGTCAACTAAAATATTTTGTACTTTTGTTGAGATTTTTTCTCATCTATCAAAGGCAATGTATAAAAATTAAAGGTTTATTCCCCCCCCTTTTTTTGCTTACTTTCACACTATATTTATATACACTATCTAGTAGTTATCCAATATAGTTTGATACATAAGTACCTAATTCTTATTTTGGAAGATTAAACGCAAGTCCTTTTTAGATATTTTTTTATTAGATGTTCATGTTTTTACCAACACGATTTCATGGCATATGAACAATGGTTTCCACAAGAAAAAGAAAAAGTACTCTATAAAAATATATCATATATTGATTCTATTTGAGAAAAGTTAAGAAACAAAAATAGTTTAGCGGCTGGAGTGATAGCACAGCGGGTAGGGCCTTTGTCTTGCACAAGGCCGACCCGTGTTCAATTCCCAGCACCTCATATGGTCCCCCAAGTACCGCCAAGAGTAATTCCTTAGTGCAGAGCCAGGAGTAACTCCTGTGCATTGCTGGGTGTAATAAAAAAGCAAAAAAAGAAAAAGCTAAAATTATAGTAGAAAATATTACAAACTATGGGGCTGGAGCAATAGCACAGGGGGTAGGGCGTTTGCCTTGCACACAGCCAACATGGTCGACACAGGTTCGATTCCCAGCATCCCATATGGTCCCCCGAGCACCGCCAGGAGTAACCCCTGAGCATCGCCGGGTGTGACCCAAAAAGCAAAAAAAAAAAAAAATTACAAACTATACAGTTTCAATTTCAAAGAATTTTGATGCCATTTTTGTCTTTTAAAATCAGACAGGATTTCACTCAGCTACTTCGCAGAACTTAGAGAAAACTGATACTATCTGAATACTGAAATCTGCTACTAACCAATTTAGTTATCTTTTTGAATATTAGCACTGTCTTTTTATTGTTCATTGATTTGCTCAAGTGGGCACCAGTAATGTCTCTATTGTGATACTTGTTGTTACTGTTTTTGGCATATCAAATATGTGATGGGGAGCTTGCCAGGCTTTGCCCTGAGGGTGGGATACTCTTGGTAGCTTGCCTCGCTCTTCGAGAGAGATGGAGAAATCAAACCCAGGTTGGCCACATGCAAGGCAAATGCCCTACCTACTGTGCTATCACTCCAGTCCCTAGAATTTTTTTTGTTTCTTAACTTTTCTCAAATAAAATCAATACATAAGATATTTTGATCTTTTTGAACCTTTTTGAATATTAGATTTTAAAACTAAATTCAGCTTTGTTCCTTGTGAAGTCTTCACAAATGTGCTACTTAGCAAATCCTGTGTTATATTAAAGAATGATTTATAGTTTTAGTTCTGCCAAATATTAAGTGTGAAATGTTAAAAGAGCACTTAAACTTTTTAGCTTTAGTTTCTTTAGTTAGTATGTTTTCAACAATTTTCAATATGATTTAAAACTAGATATTTTTAACTATTATTATAAAGTTACAGGAAATTACTATGCTATGTCTAATATTTTGTGAAAAACATACAAAAATAATTATAGAACTACATCAGTGGTGTTATTAGCAGAACTTTATTTAAGAGATAATTGCTGTCTACAAAATATTAAATGAATAAAATGCTATATTTTCTCCTAATAGGATTTGATTTTTATTAATTACGATAACATTTTGCTTTTATTAAAAACACCATGATTTACAATGTTATTCATTATACAGTTTTTTCAGTCATTTACTGTTTCAACACCACCAATGTGATCTTCCCTCCACCAATGTTCCCATTTTCCCTCCAAATTCCAACTTGCCCTCTTAGGCACAAAGTAAATTTACTTTATATTATTTGTTCCAATAAAACTTTAAGAAATGGTAACTAGAATGATCCGAAAATATATCAGTAAGAGCCAAATTTGTGATTGCTCGATGATTTTAAATTATGTAAGCAAAGAAAATAAACCCTTTAATACAATGTAATAAAATTATTCTTCTCATTTGCATAAGTAAGTTTTCAACTCTGAAATCAAGATAGATTGCATTAAATTTTATTTTGTATTTGGATAACATTATGGTAATAATCATTCCTTACCTATCATGAATAAAGCTTTTAAAGAAATTTTGTGCTAATACATTTTGGAGTTTGCATGAAATAGGAAAGGCTTACTTACATAACTTCCACCCCCTACATCTTCTTTAAGTTTGTAGTTTACAAACTTGTTCATGATGATTTCTTAAAGACTTTCACCACAATTTTCTTCTTCTCTCTACCATTGTTGCCAATTTTTCCAACCACCCCTCAAGCCTACCTCCATAAGAGGCCCACAATAATTTATTTTATATTGGTTGTTATCAATAATTTGCTAACATAATGATCAAAAAATATTTCCTTAGAAGACAGTGTAAATTGTAATTATTCACCATGGAGACATTAAGTTCTTGTATGAGGGATTTCTAAAATGTTACAGCTTTCTGTTTGGATAGTCCACATTGGTTGCTTTCTATGTTATGTCTATCCAATCTGGAGAGCTACTACTGGAATATTAGTAACGGAGAGTTTGGAGATGTCACTCTAGGAAGTTCAGAATTTTTAACTGGGCGACAGAGCTGGAGTTAAAGTTTTTAACTGGGCAGCAGCTTTGAAGTGTGGACCTGACTGCCTGGACTTCTGAAGTACAGGGGGATGAGTGAAGGTAGCCCATCCTGACCCTGAGAAAGTCAGGAGATTTCAGTCACAAATACCCACATACCCAAATTTTCAGCAGGGTGATTTTTCTGCGTGAGACTTGGTCCAGAGACGATGGAGTCCGGTCAGAGAAACGGCAGCAATTTTGCAGCATGGGAGCAAGTGGCTCCCAGGGCTCTGTTTGGGTGGGTCCTGGGCTAATCCACCCCTCTCCAAGGATTTGATTTTTCAAAGAAACACTTTTATCTTTTGAAAGTCCCAGGTGAAACAGATATTACAAAAGGAAATTTGAAAGGAGTAGGTCAATACAATAATATTTACTTTCAAGATAAAATGCACAATCCACATATAAGATCAGATATTTTCCTCTAAAAATAACTCATTTTAAAAGGGCACAGTGTAAATGTAAACTCAGTCTAATTTCCATATTTAATAAAAATGGTATTGACAAAATCAGTTCGTGACACTTTTGGAATGAAACCTCGATCTCTGATAGTCAGTTGCTCCTCACGATATGTTAATAAGAGAAATAGTGCAGTTATTAACACTTTGACTTGACAGATGAGGCCCACAAAAGTAAGAAAAGTTAAGTGCATTTTTAAGGACTTACAAGTAACACAGAAGTACCAATTATTTTATATATGCCTCATTGTGTTCCTGGACTTTCCCTGGATTCAAGAAATGTAGTTTAAGAATAGAAATCAGGGGCAGAGAGAAAGTACAGGCGTTATGATGCATTTCTTGCACATTTTGATCCTAAGCACTAATTGAAGTCCCAAAGGAAGCTCTGAGTGTAATTCTGGATGCCTACCTAGGTCCACTAAGTGTGGAACTGCAGGTCTTCATTACTACTAGGGTCATACAGGTAATCACCTTCATGTCAGTGTCTGAGATTCCCACATCCATAGATCAACACATTGAACTGCTCACTCATTTGACTAGGTATCCTGCTCAATTAAATTAAGAAAGTCTATCACTAACATTTATAAATCTCATAAATTCTGCCACTTTAAGTGTATGGGTTCCAATAAAAATTAAGAAAATAAAGTTATTGATCACTTGATCACTTGATTCCCTGTTACTCATAAATTTGCTCGAGCAGGCGCCAGGAACCTCTCCATTCATCCCTGTTGCGTGCTAGTATAGCCCAATGGCATCTGCCAGTTCTAGGAACATGAAGAGCCTCAAACTGATCGTTCAGGGTCTTGAAGAAAAAGTCTCATCATCTCGTAGGTGGGCATCCACGTGATCTTTTGACGTCCCATGGAATCCAGTCAGTAATGGCTCTAGTCCAGAGGTCGTCTCCAAACCTCATTATGTGTCCAGCCCATCTGATTTTTGATGCCTTGGCAAATGAGACAGCATCCCTGATTCTTGAGCGTTGATGGAGATCAGAACTCCAGATTCTCTCATTTGAGTGAAGCATGATACTCCAAACATAGCTCTTTTGATTCTTCTTTGAGATACCTGAATAGTGTTCTCATCCTGTTTTCGGAGGGCCCAGGTCTCTGAGGCATATGTTAATGCAGGAAAAACAGTGCAATCGAAGAGATGTGCTCGGAGCTGGAGGTTTTTTGTCCTCTTAGTTATTTCTTCAACACTCTTGAAGGCATTCCAAGCTGCTCTCTTCCTCCTGTGTAACTCAGGTGCCAGGTGATTCATCATGTTGACTTCTCGACCTAGGTATATATAACTGTTGCATTCAGAGACGGTCATTCTGTTGAGAGTGAATGAAATATTGAGAACAAGACTGTTTTTAGAAAACTTAAGAAAAAGTCAGTATACATTTTTTATGCAACTTAATTTATGGAAATAATGCAGTATTGATGATTTTTTTCTTTTTGTGTCACACCCAGTGATGCTCAGGGTTACTTCTGGCTCTGCATTCAGAAATTACTCTTGGTGGTGCTGGGGAGACCATATGGGATGCCACGGATCAAACTCAGGTCAGCCATGTCAAGGCAAATGCCCTACTCGCTGTACTATTGGTCTGGTCCCACAGTACTGATGAAATTTAAGTGCTATTTTCTCTTTAGCTTTTGCATAATATTTTTGTCACATAGTTATTTTTCTTAAAATATATTAAATCACCATGTCTTACAAAATTATTCATAATTTACTTTCAGTTCCTCGATGTACCTTATGGACTATTGTTTGATAATGAGGTCTTTAATCCATTTGAATCTGAATTTTGTGCAAAGTGTTAGAAAGGGATTCTGAGTTTACTGGGTTTTTTTTTTTTTGCATATGGCTGACCAGTTTTACCAAAATCATTTATTGAAGAGGATTTCCTTGTTCTATTTTATGCTTTTCGCTCCTTTTTCAAAAATTAACTGATTTTGTATCTGAGGATCTGTCTCTACATTTTAAATATTATTCCATTGATCTGAGAGTCTGTTTTTATTCCAGTACCAAACTGTTTTAATTACTACCATTTGTAGTACAGTTTGATATTGTGGTATATATATTGTCATATATATTGAATTTATACAAAGTTTTGAGGACTATTGTCATTTTGCTCCCCATCCAAGAGTAGGGGGTGTGCTTCCATTTCTCCAAGTATACTTTTATTTCTCTAACTAACGTCTTGTGTCATGTCGTTTTCTTTGAATAGGTCTTTAACCTCTCTTTTTAAGCTGATTCCTATGTATTTGGTACTTATTTTTCTCAGACACGAGCGATAGCACAGCGGTAGGGCGTTTGCCTTACACGCAGCCAACGTGGCCGACCCGAGTTCGATTCCTCCACCCCTCTCGGAGAGCCTGGCCAGCTACTGAGAGTATCTCGCCCGCAGGGCAGAGCCTGGCAAGCTCCCCGTGAAGTATTCGATATGCCAGACACAGTAACAACAAAGTCTCCAATGGAGACGTTACTGGGCCCGCTCGAGAAAATCGATGATCAACGGGAGGGCCTTTACTGTAAAAATTATTTTGAAAAAAATCTCTCCTTTGTGTTTCTCTATTCGCATATGGAAAGGTGTGAACTTTACATGCTGATTTCATAATCTGCCACTTTACTATACAAATTTATCATTTCCAGGACTTTTTTTTAAGAGTTGTTAGGGCTTTCTAAGTATAGTTTTGTTTTGTTTTTTAAGAGTCGTTAGGGCTTTCTAAGTATAGTTTATTTTTGTTATTTGTGAGAGCTTGACTTCTTTTTCTATCTGGGTGTCCTGTTTTATTCTTGCCTAATTTCTCTGGTGAGGACTTCCAATACTAAGCTGAGCACTACTGGTAAGAGTGGGTAATCTTATCATGTGACTGATCTTAAACCTGTTCTTCATTAGAGTATAAAGTTCACTATGGGCTTATGGTAAACGGCTTTACCTATGGTAAGGAAAGTTCATCCATGAAGTTATGTATGATTCCTTCAAATATGAATGAGAATCTGGCTAGGTAAAGTATTCTTAGTGAGGCATTCATTTCATTAAATTTTTAACTATATCCCACCACTGACCTCAGGCCTGGAGAATTTCATACGATAAATCTGCTGTAAATCTAAGGTATGATTATTTGTATGTAATTTCCTTCTTTGATCTTGCTGCTTTCAGTGTTGTGTCTATCTATGATATTTGATGTTCTTATTAGGATATGTCTTGAGATCTTTTCATTGGGATTTCTTTTAAGTGGCACCCTTTGGGCTTCTTGGATCTGGATTCCTGGCTTTTCCAGCTTTGGGAACTTTTCAGCGATGATTTCTTGAACTGTTATTACTTTCATTGGAGTTGCCTGCTTGTTACTCTGGGACTCCAATGATTCTTTTGCTGTTCCTCTTGAATTCATCCCATTCATTTCTTACTTGGGGCTGGAGTGATAGCACAGCTGGTAGGGCGTTTGCTTTGCATGCGGCTGACCCAGGTTCATTTCCTGCCTCCATCTCGGAGAGCTCAGCAAGCTACAGAGAGCATCCCACCTGCATGGCAGAGCCTGGAAAGCTCCCCATGGTGTGTTCTATATGTCAAAAACAGTAACAACAAGTCTCACAATGGAAATGTTATTGGTGCCCACTCAAGCAAATCGATGAACAATGGGAGGTCAGTGCAAAGTGCAGTGCTACATCTCTTACCTGACCTTGTGCTGTTCTAAGGTCTTTTTCCATCTTCTTTTGTTGCCTGTATACTTACTGGATTGCATCTTCAAGCTGACTGATTCTGTCTTTGACTATTGTCATTTTACTGTTGAGGGCAACCATTGAGCTTTTTATTTCATCTACTGAGTTTTTAACTCATGGCATTTCTGTTTGTAGTTTTCTTATTTCTGCTCTCATTTCCTCCTGTATCTTATTGACTATTCATTCCACTGTTGCCCTCACATCTTCCTGTATTTTATCGGATGTCTGTTCCACTGTGAGCTCATTGGACATCTTCACCATATCATCTCTGAATTCTTTATCAGAGAAATTGTGTATGTGGATATTCCATGTTGAGACTTCAGGACTCCTATCTTCCTCCCTACCTTGGGGTGGGTTCCTGAGCTGTCTTCCCTTAGTGCCTAGTGAAGTCTGAGGGTAGTGATCTAGGATTTTCCTTTCATTCCTTTGTAACTATGTGGAGTTACTTTGGAGATGAATCTTATGAGTTATACGGAGGGAGTATAAGTGTGGCCACGTTAGAGGCTACCTACTGAAAAAAAAACACAACTTTCACCTTTGTAACCTGTGGGTGAGGTTTAGAAGAGATCCATGGATTTAAATCCTGTGCAATTGCCTCCTATTAATTTGCCCAGTGTCTGTGCAGCTTCTTCTGTCTCACCTGGTTCCTGGAAATATTTTCATATTTTATTAACAGTTATTATTATGAATGGGTGCTTACCGTGCATCTATTGAAGGAATCATATAATTTTTTTGTTTTTCCTTATATGGTGTATTACATTGATTGCCTTGCATATGTTGAACCACTCTTACATTGTCAAGACCCTTGAATTTATACACCATGACCAAGTAGGATTCATTCCCAGCTTGGGACCCACCATCCCTGCCAAATGCAAGTAAGTCTTGAGCACCTATATGTATGGTGCTAGAAACCAAAATGATAATTAAGTATCCATAGATATGGGAAAATATATGCAAGTATATTAAAGATATTTTATCATATCAAATGGAAAACATAGCTCTAAGGCATAAGATAGTCACAGAAATGATACAGAAACTTCAAACATATGAATAGAAACATTATTTGACCTGACTAATTTGCTATTTTTATCATATTGCTGAATGCAACATAGCTGTCAAATGTTATAAAATCATATCTAATGATATGACATTAAAAAGTTCTTTGAAGTTGTTGTTACCAAACCTGAGACATTGGAATAATGTGTGTGTGTGTGTGTATGTTTGTGTGTGTGTGTTTGCGTGTGTTCCTGTGTGTGTGTGTACAGGAGTGTTTTCTCTGTAGTCATTCCTCTCAGGCATCAACTATTACTGCAGAGATTTATTTTTTCCCATGGAAAGTGGTCACTAGTCTGAAATTATGATGATCCACAGTGGACCTGTATACTGTCACTTTTTCCATATAACCTGATAATACTGTAAATTTAGAGGAGAATTACTTCAAGTCATTGCAGAGAGTTTAGCAAACTAGAGTCTAACGGTCATATAAAAATAAATGATATAACTTACTGACTCTTACATTTATCTCCAGTCTTTCTCTCTACTCTTGTCATACTGTTCTTTGGTAAATAATTTTGTCATTCACCTTTGTTTTCAAGATTAGAAATATTAATTTCTAATATTTATATTAATTTATTATAATGTATCTCTCATGTGTATATCACTGAAATATTTAATATTCTTTATACACATATAATTTTTAAATTGTATTATAATATTTTGACAAATTATTTTCAGTTCTTTTATAACATGACTAGCAAACAACTCAGTGACATTGATTTCCAGTCAAATATTCAGTCATGTATTGGTAGAGTCTTCTGACATATTCATTAAATCATCTGTTTGTGATTCTGTAAAAACTTCTAGTATTGATTCCCACTTCCAGACTCATTGACACCAGCTCCATTTAATTTCTTTTCATCCCATTCTTTCTACTTGTCTTGTCCTCTGTGTCCTATTTTATAATTTTTTTCTTTCTCTATTCTATAAGATTGAGCTCTATGAAACATTTTTGTTGTCTTATAATTTCTTACTGGATTTTTAAAGGCACCAAAAAATGGAAAATTATAAGAGAGAGTTTGGTCTATCATTTACCCATTCTCTCTATACTTTAGGATGTTCCTGATAGTGCTACTTTGCTTCATGATTACAGCTTCTCGTATGATTTCAGTCCTCAGACTCTTATGTAAACTTAAAAATAGTGAGCATGGGGGACTAAAATAATACCATGTAGCCAACCTTGATTCAAATGCTGATGCCATATATGGTCCCCGAATACCTCCAAGAAGTGATTCCTGAGTACAGAGCCAGAGTAAGCCTTGAGAACTGTGTGGTGTGGCCCCCGATTAAAAAAAATATGATAGACTTCATACTGGTATGTGTTTCTCTAGGCAATTAAATGCATATTGAAAGAATCCTCATAATCAAAATAAAATTTATTCTAGGGGAAATTACCAGATGCTACTTATCTGGAGGTTGTTCTTTTAATTGATCAAATATTCATCTACACTCTTATGTTTGTTTTAGGTGTATAATTTTCTGACTCTTTTCTGTTCACCCACATGCTTTTATTTCTTCTTATCTTTGCTTAGGTAAACTCCACCATATTTCTGAACGTTAGCCCAACCCCTTATAGTAACATTTTTAGGAGAACTTTTCTCACATTTAACAACAAAAGCATTATATTAAAAATAGCATACTAGGATTTTAATGTTCTATATCATTGTATCTCTTAATACTTACAATATCTGAGATGAGGCTCAGAAGATTTCTACAAATTAACACAACTGTAAATTAAAATTAAGGATTGAAATCATGTGACTTCATGAAACGTAAGCTCTGAAATTTCTACACTTTGAAATGTACGCTCTAAAATTTCAACTGCTTTAGGGTAGGGGATGTGACTAGGTAGTAGAATTCCTGCCTTACGTGTGTGAGGCCTGACTTTGACTCCAGGCACCACAAAAGTGAAAAACAAAAACTAAACTATGCTTTATAATAGAATGCTAGTCTGGAAGGTAAAATAAATTGGGAAATAGAACCATGTAACAATTTTAATTTTTCCGAATCATGACTATGGAATTTTTATTTAACTTTTGTGCCTTCAAATTTTCTTAACTATCTCATTTCTTAGATTTTTCCATTGCATACTAGTACATAACAGAGAATGTGGATATTGAAATGAATATTTTACTGCTATTAAATTTATAAATATGACTACATTAAGTATTAATATTAAAAAGAAACTCCTATTAGACTTTGTTGCACTGAAAAACTCTGAAAGTGTCCATTTTGTTTAAATCCCTAATTTAACATGAGACACTGACTAAATGTAGTGATCTCATCTGATCATCTCACTACTGCAAATAATATTTTCTCTCTTCTTTGTAGTTTTAATTGTCTAACAATAATAAATTTATCATATATCAATAACAAAAAAATTTACTCTTAATGGCATTATTTGGTTTGCCTTATATATTGTGATTACTTTTGTCTGCATGAAACATTGTAACTTAGGTACACAGCAAGAAAGCAAAACAAAACAAAACAAAACAAAAAACATTAGCAAGGTCAGAGAGATAGGACAGGGTTAAGATCTTTTTCTTGCATAACTCTGACTCCAGCCCTGTCTCTTCTCACTTGGAGTGTTTCATTTGAGAAATCCGATGTGAATTTTCCCTTGTGTTAGAAGTTTTGCTTCTTTCTTATCACTTTAAGGACTCTCTCTCTTTCTCTCTAATTCTCACTATTACAATTATAATATTAAAATTATAGTATGTGTTCTATTGGGATTTATTTTGCTTGACACTTCTGGATCTCCTAGATAAGTGCAGAGTCCCTTCCAGGCGGAAGTTCCCAGCCAGTAGATCTTATGCACCTGTTCTCCCCTTTATCTCCTCTCCTTTCGGAATTCTGATGATGCAGAGATTGTTCCTCTGGCCATTGCCCATTAAATGCTTGGATTGTATTCATTCTTTACAAAAATCTCTTTTCTATTGCCTCTTCTTTATTCATGATGCCATGTGCTTTGGCCTCAAGGTCACTGATGTGATTTTCAGTCTCTTTCATTCTACCACTAAATCTTCTTCTATGTTCTCCCCTTGTTTTAAGAGTTCTTTAATTTTACCCCATAAGGAGTGAAATAAACATGCTGAATAAGAAAGTGAACTTACTTGCTTTGTTTGGTTTATGAACCAAAATAAGTTTGGAAGTATTTTTATTAATCATTATAAAAATTGAATTGGGGATTGATTGCCTAGATAGGTATTTATATTAATGAGTAAATAAAAAATAGATAAAAAGGATTAAATATTTACAATAAATATAATTTACATATGTAATAAAGAGACCATATAAATTAGCAAATCTCCAAGATCAGAAGCAGATAAGAGACATAAATATCACACACACACAAAAATGTGGGCCTGGGGTGGGGAAGAGGTGGGTGTGGCGAGGATAATTCAAAAGGCCTGATACTAGCATGAAGTGGCCCTGAGTTAGAGGCCTGGTGTTGCAGACTGCTTCCTCATCATCAGGTGTGACCTTGGGAGCCCCTAGCGCTACTGGAGTGGACATGGTGGTACCCAGCACCCAGCACTGACTGAAAAGCAACACTGCATCTCCAGACCTGAGTGTGGAGACTTTCAGGCTCAGGCAAATTTCTCAGGAAAGGGCCTACTCAGTCAAGTTGTGTGATCTTCTGGATGTGTTGTTATTTTCACTCTGCCAGCATGTTGTGAGGATCTTTGCATTGAATCTCATCAGGGATCTTGATCTGTAGTTTTCCTTTTTGTGCTGTCTTTGTCTGCTTTGGGTATCAGGGTTATGTTTGTCTCATAGAAACTGGGAGGAGTTCTGTTTCTTTCACCTTCTGAAAGAGCCTGAAGAGAATTGGCAGTAGGTCTTCTTTAAAAGTTTGGAAGGACTCACTAGTGAACCAAGCTTGTCCTGGTCTTTTGTTTTGGGGAACCTTTTGGTTAGCATGTAGATATCCTCTACAGTAATTGTCTTGTTGGAGTATTCTGTATTTTCTTGTTTTAGCCTGGAGAAGTTAGAAGAGTTCAAAAATGTATCTATTTCTTCTAGATTCTCTCATTCCATCGCATCAAGATTTTCAAAGTATTCCCTGATGATCCTTTGCATTTCTACTGTATCTGTTGTGAAGTTTCCCCTTAGATTTCTAATTCAGTCTATTAGGGGAGCACAGCAGTAGGGCGTTTGGCCAGCCCAGTCAAGCCAGGTTCTATTCCTCCGCCCCCCTTGTAGAGCCCAGTAAGCTACCAAGAGTAGAGTCCTGGTGGCAAAGCCTGGCTGGCTACTTGTTATGTATTCAATATGCAAAACACAGTAACAACAAGTCTCAAAAATGGAGATGTTACTGGGTCTGCTGGAGCAAATCGATGAACAACAGGAGGACAGTGACAGTAACAGTGACAGTGAAAGTCTTGGTAGTGTTCGTAGATCTTATTTATCTTTTCAGAGAACCAGGTCTTGGTTTCATTAATCTTTTGGATCTATTTTTTATTAAAAGTCATTACTTTTTGCTTTAAGTTTATCATTTTCTTCCTCCTTCCTGCTTTGTACTCCTTCCTTCCTTCCTTCCTTCCTTCCTTCCTCCTTCCCTTCCTCCCTTCCTCCCTCCCTCCCTCCCTTCCTCCCTTCCTTCCTTTCTTCCTCCCTTTCTCCCTTCTTCCCACCCTCCCTCACTCCTTTTCTTTCTTCCTTACCTTCTTTTTGTTTGGGGCCACACCCTGCAGTCATCACAGATAACTTCTGGTTATGTGCTCAGAGATCACTCCTGGGGATATTTGAGGCAATGATATGGTGATGACAATGAAAACTTGTCAGCCTTATGCAAAGTAAGTGATCTGACCACTATACTATTGCTCCAGCCATTGAATCCCTTAAATTTTATCTGTGTGAATGAAACAATGAATATCAATATAAATTAGAAATGAATATGTCCAGAGCATGTGAGATTTGTTGTGGTGGGGGGGAACATACTTGGTGGTGCTCAGATATTACTCCTGGTCTTGTGCACAAGGCAACATAATAAGATACTCTCCATGTCATGAGAAAATATTTTCAAATAATACATTAGATAAAGAACTAATATCCAAGATAGAGTACTCATAAAAATAAAAAACAAATTAATAACTCCATCAAAGAATGGGGATAGTATATAACTAGAAACTTCACTTAAAAAGATGTAGAGAGGATCAGTAGGTATATGAAAGAGCAATCGCTGATATTTATTATCTAGTAAATTCACATAAATGAATAATGTGATTTTATCTCATATTAAGCTATCTCTTTGCATCCAGAAATTTAATGTTTCATGTTTTGATGAGCTGTGAATGCAAGGCATACATGCAAGCCAAGTGTTTTACAACTTAAACTATATCTCCAGCAAAAAGTGTCTATTTTTACCACAAAAATATTTATCTTTCCAAGAAAATTTTGTATAAACATGAAAACAGTGCATCAAACCATCAATAAATAAGCATAGCTTAATATTTCTACAGTAAATCTTCGAATTCAAGTTTTAATATCATCATCACTTAAACAAGATTAAAGTGTATCAAATGTATAATATTTGATTACAGATGTAAATTTTTACTTAAGGCCTGACAGTTATTTTAATTATCAAAATTAGATGCTTTAGTTCATTATTTATAATTCTTATCCATTTGAATAAAAATATCTTAACTAATCAAACAGCATAGCTTAAAACTTACAAACAAAGCTAAAAACAGACTTTAGAAGTTGAAATGTCACTAACATAAGAAAGGATCTTTGTATGTTAGTAAGTACTGCGAAGGAAGGTCTTGTGGAGATGTAGTAAATTCACTTTCCTAAAATCAAGAACAACAGTGAAGGCCATAACATGGACCTTAGAGCTCTTCATGAAGGTCAGATTCCTCTACGTATCACTGAAGATTTTTTTCCATAGGATTAAATTAGTGAGTACCTAGGAATGCATTTAATTTTCTATAAAGTCAAAGATAAAGGATTTGCTTTAATTCTGTAGAACAAAATTATGTATTTTTAAAACCCAACAATTATGCCTTTTATTTTTGTCTAAGTAGCCAGACCTGCTAATTCCCCATGACCTTCTTCTTGTCTCCAAACTTGTAAGCCCAGAGAATGCAGAGGAACGGTATGATAATCCAGGGCAATGAAGATAGATGGAGCATTAGAGAAACAATCTAGGAGAGAAGATTTACAACTTGACCTTCTGATATACTTAGAACAGCACCATTAGCTGTCCTAATTCCTTTTTTCTAGCAATTAGATTTTTTAGATCTTTTTTTATTCTCAAAGATACTCATTGCTTATATTATCAAATTCTTACCTTAGTTTTTTATATAGTTTATTTTTGTTACCCTGATTTTTAAAAAAATCTTTATTATTTTATATATTCAATTATTTCTTTCTAAAAGATGTTTTGAGTTTTATAAGTTCTTTTGTATTTTGATTTAAAGAAAAGAATAAATGACTATCCAAAACATATAAACTTTAAAAAGAACATTAGTTGCTCATGAGTTTCAAATGCCAAAAGTTCAGTACTTTGGATACTTGGGCAGCTCTACCAGAAAGTCCTGAAGCCATAACAAAGCCACAAACTGAATGTATTGAGTAACACCTTAAGCACTATGGATATTATTTGAATTTCCATGAGAAAAAGAGAAAGAAGATCAAGAGGCTTAAGAGCCTTTAAAAAAAGCAAAAATGATGATTGGCCTGAAGGCTAAGCTCTATCATAAACAGTGTAGTACTGAAAAAATACAAATGAAAAAGACTGTTAAGATGCATGAAAGGAGAATTCCCAAAGGAAAGAATGATGGAAAGACAGTACAAGAAGCCATACCTGTATATCTGGGTGGAAAGAGGGATAAAGTCCTTTTCCATATGAATAAACAAAAACAACAACAAATAAATAGCAGGGAATTGGGAAGTTCATCTCCAAGGAGAAACAGAAGTATTAAACATTATTCAGACAGGAAAGAGAAAGAAGAAATCATGAATGAGGATGGTTACTAAAGTTTACTTTGTTGTTGATGGCTTCACAAGAAACATAAATTTGAAAAATTCATTAGGCCAAAGGGCTGGAGCGATAGCACAGCGGGTAGGGCGTTCGCCTTACACGTGGCCAACATGACCGACCCGAGTTTGATTCCTCCGCCCCTCTGGAGAGCCCTGCAAGCTACGAGAGTATTCGATATGCCAAACACAGTAACAACAAAGTCTCCAATGGAGACGTTACTGGGCCCGCTCGAGCAAATCGACGGTCAACGGGAGGGCCTTTACCTTTACCTTTACCATTAGGCCAATGGGTTTACATTTCAAAAAAGGCTTTGTAACACATCTTGAACTGAAAGTTACCTTTTGCCTGCCAACACTTGGTGTAAAAAAGATCCTTCATCTTCACTCTATGCTGCCTTGGTGCTCTCACCAAAGGTACAGTCATGAAGGTGAATATGAGCAAGTAGGGCCTTGTCACAGACGGAGGCAAGGCTATTTGGGAAAAACATGTCCAGGTTACCAACAATTCTGAAAATGCACTCTTACTGGTTTGACAGTAACTTCATACAAATAACTCCTTATAATTATGAAAGACTGCATACCACTGAGGAGAGCCACCATTGACTACCAAAATGCCTAATATGTATGCAGTCATCAAGAAAAATGCATATG
Organism: Sorex fumeus; assembly: GCF_029834395.1. NCBI lineage: Eukaryota > Metazoa > Chordata > Mammalia > Eulipotyphla > Soricidae > Sorex > Sorex fumeus. The sequence continues at coordinate 126,639 of NW_026606147.1, read as the reverse complement.
ATGTTGCACAAAACATTAAAGTAAGTGATCGTGTTTTTTTTTCCAAAGAGCATTAATGGTAAGGTAGTTAAGGTTCTTGCCTTACATGCTGCTGATCCTCGCTTGATTCCCCACACCCCATATAGTCCCTGAAGTCCAGCCAGGAGTGATCCCTAAAAGCAGAATCAGGAGTTAGCCCTGAGTACAGCCTGGTATGGCCCAAGTACAAAAACTAAAATAAAATAAGGGCACTGAAAGAATGCTGAAATATATAAAACATATGTTAGTAATATATCAATAATTTGATGCATATTAAGATTTTAACATTGAAAATCAATAAACGCAAGTTAGTACTTTCAGATTTTCTAAATTAATTCTAAACTCCATGTACCATTGTCTTCACTTTTTTAATTTCTAAGTCTACTTTTTAACACTTATTTTATTATCTTTTCCTCAGAATACTTCCAGTGGACTAGCCTTGAAGTTATTATTATCATAGGTCCTTTTTATTTATAGAGGTTAAGGGAACTCTAATTTTACCCACATTTTAATAAATGCTATACTCAATTTTTATGCTTTGAAAGAATGATGTTCCATGAACTCTCGTGGAAAAGCCACACATTCCTACCCAGCTGCTTTTGGGTTCAGCTTCCTAACCAGCCTGCACTGACTGTTGATGTTCTCTGCAATCTTAAGTTTCTTCCTAATAATAGTGGTAGGTAGTTAGTGGGAACTTTAAGAGACTATTGTAAACATTAAAGCACACACTGACCTCTTTGGGGGTCCTCTCTTAATGGAGTTTTCAACATCAAGTCGCACAAGATAGATGTATTTCTGACTCTAAGATTTTCCGTGGATGTGTGCTTGTGGTTGTGTGTGTATGTGTGTGTGTGTGCACGCGCATGTGTGAGTGCACGCATGCGCGTATGGCCATTAATTCAGGAGAATCTTCAGAGGCACTGAAACTGTTTGCCAAGATCTCTAACAAAGCATCAATTGATGTTATAAGCAACCTTGAGTAACAGAAGAATTTACATCACATTTTTCATGGTTCATAAGGAACCTCTTGTGATTTAAACGGTTTCATCAGAGAAAGCACCATTTGGGTAAGATTTAGAAAGAAGTTTCTCTTTGGAATGCTCAGTAATATTTGGTGGGAAGAAGAAGAGGGGGGTGCAATACTTAAAATACTGGTGAATTTCAGCTATTGGGTTCTATCTTATGGGAATCATTTGTTAGTTTCAGAGGTCACAATTACCAGCAAATTTCTCACTGTTTCAGTTCAGTCTTTTTCCCGGAGCGGTCCTTCCTTCTCCACCCTTTTAAGCTGCTTGGCACTGGCACTTCCCGGTTTGCCATCCCAAACTTTCCCTGGCAAGCAAGGACTCCAGGCCACCAGCAGTTCAATTATCCTCCTGGTTGCAGCACAGGTGTCCATGTCCTTCTTTGAGCTCTGGAGCTTCCAAAGAGACAAAAACAAAAAAACCCAAAAACCAAAAAAAAAAAAAAAAAAAAAACCTTTCTCCTTCCTCTGGGCTTCTGCTAGCAAGTGTATCCTTGAAGTTAGCAATCTCAGCTGAGAGTGACCCTCACCCTTTCTCCCAGCGCGATCCCCACCACTCCCACCAGGCCATCAGGATTCGCAGAGCCCTCCCCTGTCCTGCGCTCGGTTCCAGTTATCTGGCCGAGGAGATGCGGGGTCCACCTGGAGGCTGTGCCGCCGCCTCCACCCGCGCGGTGTTCCCCGTGAGCGCTGGATTATTCCAGTCTTTGAGCATGGCAGATTTCCACCAGATGACATCATGGGAGCCAAGTGAGTGCGGGCTCCGAGAGCGGGACTGAGAAGGGGAGGGGGAGGCGGGGAGGGGAGAGGGCTGGGAAGCTGAGCCCCAGCCGGGCTGCCTGCCACCCAGCTGCACGGCCGGGAGCTCGCACGAGCGCTCCACCGGCAACTGACAAAGGATGGGGAGATGCCAGCGCTCGGGGCTGCTGGCTGCACGCCTGCAGGCGGCCGCCTGAGCGACTTCGCCCTCCGCGGGTGAGTGATGGCCCTGCGCCTTCCGGCCTGGCAGTGAGCCCGCACCCCCGGGCCGGGTGTCCCGGCAGGTGTGTCCCCGAACCCGAGGGAAGCTTGAGCTCTAGAGCGCTGCTGGAGCACCAGACCCGGCAGCAGGTGCCTTTGCTGGCGGGTCCAGAGAGGAGTGGATGATGCCTCTGGCTGGGATTCTGAGCTGGGATTGGGAGCGACTCGCGGGCGGCAGGCTCAGCTCGGTAGAGTGGATGCTCCGGGAGCCTCCTGCCCTGGCTAGTTACCTTTGTTGCATCCCAGCGCCCGCTCCGCGCGCGCGAGTCCTTTCTGGTGGATGCCCAGTGCGAGGCGCGCTGTTTACACCAGCTCCACACTAGTCACAGAGCCGCACCCCTCGGAAAGCGCGGCATCAGTGACAGCCCCTTGGACAGGCTTGCGAGGTACTGGTGCGGGCTGGAAGGGGACCCGCACCTATGGTCCAGGGTGGTGCTGGGGGGCGGGGGAGGCGCTGTCAACCAGCTGGGCAACCTTTGTCTTGGGTTTAGCGCCTCTGCGCTCCAACCTGAGTCAGGTTTTCTCTTAACTGTGGAGTTGGATCTTACTGAGGCTCAAGCAAGCTTGGGCGAGAGATAATTGGTTTTCTGCTCCAGGAGGGACTGAGAACCGGGGACTTAAAATAGGAGAAGGGTGCTGCGCGCAAAGGTGAGTGTGACAGCTATCCCGGTGTAGAGCGAACTTCTTCAACTCCAGAAAGTGACATGACCCACGGAGGCAGAGAGGCACCCAAGTTCTGTTACCCAATGGTATGGGTAGGCGGCAGCTTAGCGAGACTCACTCTCAGTCTTGTTTTCGAAGCTTTGGTTTTAAGGATTATTGTGGCAGGTGGATGGAGTTAGGGAGACTAGCATCTTCCTGGTAAACCCTTTTTAATTAAGTATTTCAGAAGAGATTCGCTTGCTTAACGTTTCTGAGATGGGTGTGTGGTCTATTGTGCAGCATTGTGGACAGAGAAGAGATTCAAACCTTGCTCTAGCATCTTACTTATTAGAGTTTCATTCTTCGTAAGTGTTAGGAACCCGATACTCCTGCTCCTCCCTTTCTACCCTCCTTTAGTTTCTGCTATCTGGAAAGAGTTCTTTCTACTCTAAGATCCCAGAGAAGTGCCAATATTTATAGGAGTGTTTTGTTTGAATATCGATTTATTTCCAAAAGAAACATTTTATGAAAAAAAAAGACGCACGAAGATGTAACTTTGCTCAATTGAAGTTTGCTTTTTTGCGTTATTTGCTTTTATTTACTTTAATTGAAAATATTTAAATTTTAAGGTATTTTATAATTATGATAATTATGAATTTAGTGTCTCATAAATCATTTCTAAATGCTAAGCTGATTTTTGGTGTAAAATCATGCTGCCGGTTCAGTATCTAGCAATGCTAGAGAATAAGAGAGACACAGAAATCGGTTATAAATTCAGAGGAGTGCTTTATTTTAGAAAAACAGAAAAGTTTCTTTTACTTGTTTAATTTTGTTTTGGGGGTACCCACAGTTGTGCTTAGGGCCTTAGTCCTGGCTTTGCACTAGAGGTCACTCCTGGCAGAACTCTGGGACACCATATGTAATACTTGGGATAAAACCGTGGTCAGCTGAATGCTGGCCAATCCCCTTATCCATGTATTATTTCTCTGTCCACAGAAAACATTTTTTTTCTATTTTTCTTAAAGATCAACAATCTTAATGATTTTTTTTCTAAAGTAGAAATATGAAAGTTAATTTCCCTGGTCAGGGATTAGGCACTGTTTTTCTGACAAAATTTGAGGTCTTTTCAGAACTCACATGTTGAAAAATTAGAGAAATAAGAAATGTGAAATATGAAAAAGGAAGTAGGTAAGAAAATTCGGTGGTTTAACTAAATGTCAGTGGTAGGTCTAAAATGTGTTAAGTGGAGGTCATATTAGTTTGTTTTGGGAATAGTTCATGTTAAGTTTTACAGGCTTGGCCTCTTCTTCCAGGAAGTAGAAGATTACATCTTTGATTTTGTTATATTGTTGTATGTTGTTATATGCTGTAATCTTGTTAAAATTATGTTGTATATTACATTGAGAATGCAGTGGTCTGATTAAAGAGAGCTTCTCTTTATTTAGGACTTAAAAGGTTATCAGCAAATTTTTCTTTTGCAATTCAGGATAATTTCTCATTCTTTTTCTCTTGAATCTTTATCACAAAGGTATTTATGTGTTTTGTTTTTTACTTTATTACATTAATTTCTTTATAATGATGTTTAAGGAATTGCATTGCAGGCTGTTGAGAACCTGTTGCTTATGTTGGCTGTTCTCTACAAATGCTATAATACCAAATCTCTTTTGAAAATGAATTTTTTGTCTGATGATGTGCTACAAGATGAAGTATACCCCCCAAATAGAGATTTTTATAAAATGCATATCTTATTCTGATGAGTCTGCTAGAATCATAAGAAGAATATATGTTACTAGGTCATAGTTTTGTCAAGTAATACTTCTTTTAATAATCAGATGTTTTATTTTCTTTATATGGGTATTATTACTTTATTTCTTTATATGGGTATTCTTTATATGGCTATTAAGGGTAACAGGCCATATTTTATTTATGAAATTTTTCATTTTATTTAGAAAGTCTTTCATCCAAAAAGGTGAAAAATGTTCTAGTACTTCAAAATAGATACACTAGAATATGTGAGGAAGTCCTCAGAGTTTAGGCATACTATGATAAATATTTATGATTTGCATGATACATATATGTTTATAGCATTGATTTGTAAATACATGAATCAAAATTACGTCCTTTAAATAAAGGTAAAGGCCCTACCGTTGATCGTCGATTTGCTCGAGCGGGCCCAGTAACGTCTCCATTGGAGACTTTGTTGTTACTGTGTCTGGCATATCGAATACTCTCGGTAGCTTGCCGGGCTCTCCAAGAGGGGCGGAGGAATCGAACTCGGGTCGACCATGTTGGCCGCTTGTAAGGCGAACGCCCTACCCGCTCTGCTACCGCTCCAGCCCTTCTCAAAACATTCTTTAAAGCATTTCTTATTTTGTTACGTAGAACTCAATTGGGAAAGATAGCAGTAGGAAGAAAGGGTTTTCTTTAAAAGACATAAAGAATACTACAATTCATTGCTAAGCAATAGTGATATTTCAAGGTCATGGAAAAGTGCATCTTGTCAGAATGCTGGAAACTTTCCAAGTAAAGATTATGAGGAATGAAGTTTTGCCATTCGGTAGCCTCTTGCTTCCATTGTTTCGATTATTTGATTTAATAGTTGATCTCCATGATTCAGTAAAGCTCTCTTCACTTTTCTTGGGACAAAATTTACCTTAGCCTAAATCAGCAGTTTGTTTTATGGGGGTTTTCCTATGGTGTAATTTGAATTCTAGTCAAAGCATGCCTTATGAATTACAAAATATTATTATTTTATTTTTTGCTTCCAGTCAAATGTTCATCAAACTGATTAATAAAACAGAAGTCTTGCCTTAAAGGTTCGGGCATGACAGCTTTTTCTGGAACTACAGGTTAGGACTGTAAACCAACAGTTATGGGATAGTTGAAAATAATTAGGAACATGATGATACATAATTGAGTATAGAATTTTTGCTAGGTATTGTCTTTTGTTGTTATTCTTTGGATTTTGACTTCCATTAAATATCTCTACTTCTTTCCTTGGAAATATTATGTCTTCATCTCTAACTGATTTGTTTTGCATTTGTCTTAGTTTTTCTTCATGGATGGTCCGTGATATATATATATATATATATATATATATATATATATAGTCTTTACTTTTTCAGACTGACCTGCCTTAGTTTTATTGAGATATGGGTTAATGTCTTTCATGTGATAAATTCATGGCCTTCAGCTCTCTTCCATTCTTTTTCCAAAGAAGAAATACGTTTGACTCTTGAACTTCTTTTATTATTTTCCATTATTTTAGACTCTCCATTGCATTTTCTTATTTTTGAATGTGCGTTCTATGTTCTTTTCCATAAATGCTAAATTGTGACTTGCCTTTTTTTCTTCTGTTCTTTTGAACAATATAATCAAAATTATTTTAGAAGTCTTTGTTTTGTTCTTGCTAATGTTGATAAATGAAATATAATAAGTTTGTTTTTCACTGTCTTCTTACTCTTAACTCCTAATGAAAACCATAAAGTTGTCAGAGTTTCCTGTTGGCATACATATAAACGGAGATAGCTTATACTATAACGCTCTCTAAGTAACTTGAACTGATTCTTTGCTAATCAACTTCCCCTGCCAGAAAATCCAGCTGCTAAGGTATAGGTATCTTGATCTTTCCCTGGTTCATTCCACTTTGAATTCAGTGTAAGACTTTGAAAATTGTGTTCCTCTTTTTAGAAGTCTCACTCTTTCTTTCTTTGTCTCCAATTATATGTGCACTTTGACACAACAGCCCCAGTGTCATATGGATGAAACCAGTCAAGTATAGCTTCACCATTTATTATTTCTCACTGGGATTATAACATTCCTAACTTTGTTCATCTCCAGCTGTACAAGACTGCCAATTTTTTACTGGATTTCATCTCTCATAACAGAAGTCCTCTGCTTTAGCAAAGTCCCTATTTTCATTCTCTGGCTATGTGTCTAAGTTGACAAATGTCATTGTCACTCCCCATGGTAGGTGAGGGAAGGCATGCTAAATTCAGCTTATTTTTTCAACACATCTTTCAACTGGAATTTTGCTTTGTCTTGTGTTTTTTGCTTTGTGATATTATTTTTTTTGCAGGGGTTGCGGGGCTCGCCTGACTGTGCTAAGGGCTATCTCTGCTTCTGCATTCAGTGATCACTTCTGGTGGAGCTCTGTGGAACCTTATGGGATGCCAGAATTAAACACAGCTTGGCTGCATGTAGGCCCAACTCACTGTATTATCTTTTTAGCTCCCTCTATCTGGAATTTTGAACTCTCTAGTTATGGTTTGTTCAGAAGCTCCACAAGTTTGTTGTTTTGTTTTCCCTTTTTGGGTCATACCTGGTGATACACAGGGTTTACTCCTGGCTCTGCACTCAGGAATAACTCCTGGAAGTGCTCAAGGGACCAAATGGGATGCTGGGAATCAAACCGGGGTCAGCAACTTGCAAGGCAAAAACCCTACCTGCTCTGCTATAGCTACAACCCCTCCACAAGTATTTTTAACAGACTTTTTTTCCCCTTAATTTTGATTTAAAGGCGGGATGGAAGAGTTGGGCCACACCTCGAATTGCTTAGGGCTCATTCCTGGCAGTGCTCAGGGTCCTCACATACAACAAAAGTGCCTTAACCACTGTACTATTACTCCAGAAGCTTTTTTCCCATATTCTTACTCTTTTAGTTGATCTTAGTGGTACAGTAGGTCTACTGTGAATTATTTCAGCATAACCATGAGCTGAAGTGGTTCCAGTCTACAGTGTCCTAAGAAACAATGAATTCTAAATCCATTTGATGTTAAAGTGTTACTAAATTCTCAGGGATGCAGAGATAGTATGAAAATTAAGGTGCATGTCATGCATGCAATGAGCCTCAGTTTATCACAAGGGTAGTCCAAGTTTGATTTTCAAATGTTACCAGATTGACAGGGATGGAGAGGTAGTATGAAGGTTCATATGAAAGTAGTATGAAGGTTCAGATGCATGTCATACCTGTGACCAAGATCAGTTCATCACGGATATAGCCCAAATAATTCCCAGCACTACAGGGTGTAAACAACTCTGCATTCTGGGGTCCTGAAATGTGTGTCTACCCCTCTGTTTGGGCAGGTGGGACTTGTCAATGCTGAAAGCCAGTGATTCAAACAGTAAATTCAAATTCATGACAAGAAACATAATAAATTGACAAAAATCTTTTTTGATCCTAGGAGTGATGTACACACATATAAAATACACACATACAAATAACAACCTTCTGAATCTAAGTAGCTTATGTTTTCCAAATCATTTCATTTGTAAAGCAATGCTACACATAAGGAGTGGATACAATATGTAAACCCCCTCTTAGAAATAACTTCCCTTTGTTTCACAAAATTTTACTCTGAAAAGCAACTGATATACCAGACAATTTGTTATATGTATATTTTAGAGATAATGGGTCAATAAATAGTAAGGTAAAGGTAAAGGCCCTCCCGTTGATCGTCGATTTGCTCGAGCGGGCCCAGTAACGTCTCCATTGGAGACTTTGTTGTTACTGTGTCTGGCATATCGAATACTCTCGGTAGCTTGCCGGACTCTCCGAGAGGGGCGGAGGAATCGAACTCGGGTCGACCATGTTGGCCGCGTGTAAGGCGAACGCCCTACCCGCTGTGCTATCGCTCCAGCCCAATAAATAGTCATTTTTTAAAATTTTTTGATATATGGGTGAAAGTCAGTATATGTATCTTCTGTAAAAAATGTTATAAATGGTCTTTGGTTGTTTTAGAAATAATGTCATTTACAATATATCTCCAGTATGACCTACTTATTTAACTGTACCTCTGTGGATTGTCTTAGAATTTCTGTTAAAACTGTCTAATAATGAATGGCTAGATTCTCAAGGTGAACTAAAATAAATAATGCTATTTTAAGTGATCACATTTTTTTCAGGTAACATATTAGAAACCATTGACTTTGGTGGACATGATCGCATGCAAGTTGGAAATTTTTGGTCAATTTTACTTGCCTTTCATTCAGTTTCCTGAGACTATTAAGAAATTCATTAAATCATGGAAGGAGTGAAAATTGTGATACAATCACACTGCTGCCTTATTATTTGGGACTGAGTAATGTGCTGATTCTCATTAGTTATATATCACATGCTTCTTGGGCCCTGGCTGTTTTTTCAGTCTTGTTTCCGATTCTGGCTAAGATTATCTCAAGAATTATAGGCAAACTGAACCACACTTGTACTGATATTTTTTCCATCTTGCACTGCTTTTCATTTCTACTATGTGACTTTACCAGCTGGCCTTGTCTTCTTTTATCCCTGGAAGTACAGCCTACTAGTGGGAAGAAACTAATACTACTTTGGGAATCCCATAATCCTTAAAAATAAGTGGACAGTTCTTGAAAGTTTTTCTCTCATTCCTCAGAGGTTTCAAGTCAGATGATATTTTGTTTTTTGTCTTGCCCACAATCCAGCCCTTTTCTTGGCTTTTGTTTGTTCACTTTACCCAGTACCTCTCTCTGATTCCCTAGTGTCTAAGGTTTTAGCGACTGTATTCCCCCTCTCCTGCTCCCCTACCTTCAAAAAATTAGAAGGCTATTTTGGAGTCAGGAAAAGCTAAAATATACCTGACTGAAGCTTGTAGTTTGAAGGATGTGACAACTTCTCTACAGTAGAAATCACCTTGTTCCAATGAAATTATCCTGGCTCTTTTTGGGTCAAGACAGAATCTCAAGAATACTTTTGTACTGATAAGGACCCAAGGCCTTGGGTGGACAGTACAAGGCAGTGAAGACTGACCAGTGAGCCTTTATGGACCTCCACTCCTCTTCCTCTTCATTTCCATACTGAAAAGCAGACACTTCATGGGCTTTTATTCTCTTCTGTCCTTGTGATATCTGGTCATTGTATATTCTTCTGTTGAACATTCACACAATTCTCCCCCATAAAAATGTGTGAATTACCCAAAAAACTATTGGAATATGTATAATCTGTTTCATCAGTTTACCTCAGATGGACCTAAAATCAGATGTGCCTTCTCCTTGAATCTGTAATTCAGCTTAAATGGACTGGTGGACATCCTACCCAGGCTAAGGAGTTTTCAGGCTAATACAGTCCCTCCCTCCCTCCCTCCCTCCCTCCCTCCCTCCCTTCCTTTCTTCCTTCCTTCCTTCCTTCCTTCCTTCCTTCCTTCCTTCCTTCCTTCCTTCCTTCCTTCCTTCCTTCTTTGTTGTTTTATCTGAGGAGGGGCCATTGGGGCTACACCCAGTGGTGTCTCCTGGCTCTGCACTCAGGGATTACTTCTGGCAGGACTTGGTGAACCATATGTGGTGCTGGGGAATGATACCTGGTTAACTGTGCAAAACAAGTGACCTACTAATTATACTACTGCTCTAGCACATTTAGCCCCTCTTATTCAGTTCTTCTTATGCTTTTGTTGTGGTGGTGGTTATTAATGTCTCTAGGATCACCTTTTACTATCATGCACATAAGATTTTACTTCAGACTCTGCCTTTGGAAGGAACTGGTCTAAGGTACAGTATTTAGTACTTCTTCCTAGAGGAAAATGGGAGGAGGGAGGAAGAATCATGGAGAAAGTTTAAGTTACACAATTTACAATGGGAAAAAAATTAAAGGAAGAAGATAAATCAATGAATCTCTCAGAAGTATTTAATTTATAAAATATCTTCCAGATAATCAAATTTCCATATGAATATTTTATTACCTATGAAGTCAACTATTGTCTTATTTTCCTCCTTTTTAAAATTTTGTTTTAATATATAATTATTGATAATCCTCTTCATGTCCTGTATATTCATATAAATCCCAGTGATGTAATGTATAGACAATATGTCCTGTTGTCTGTCTCTTAGGAGTTTTTAGATTCTATGAAATTTATTGACTAATAGCACACATAAATGCAAATATGAGAGTGTCTATATTTCTGAGGATAGGTACACATTAATGAGAATAGCAGAATTTGATATAGATAAAGAGAAAGTCTTTGGAGGGAAGTGACACAAGCTGACATTCTGAAGAACAAAATGTTAATTACTAGATGCAATGACTGGTAGAAAGTTTTGAGCACATAAGTCGTACTACGATTCTGTAACTGTATATATCAAAAGCATGAATATTGTGACTGGAGAGATAGTACAGCAGGCAAGACTCTTATTTTGTATGCAGTCAACCTGAATTCAATCCCCATCATTGCATATAGACCCTCAAGCCCTGCAAGAAATGATTCCTGAGTACCAAATCAGGAGAAAGCTCTAAACACAAATCCAGATTGTGGCCCCAAATTTTTAAAAAATATAAAAATATGTATAAACACTATTGTAGTCATGTTTGCTGAATTATAATAATATGTTAATGAATTAATTATTTCAACTAACTATAATTAAAACAGAAATTTAAAGTAGCTAAAGAAAGAAAATATTTTCTAACAGAGGAATATGAATAAGACCTCATTTTTGGGGAATATTTGGTAATTTTGAGTGATTCCAAGTTTGCATGAAGGAGAAAGTATGATGTAAGTTGAGCAGATGTATCAATTATGTGTGATTGTTAGAATATCTTTCTAATATTAAGTAATAAAGTATATATGTATGTTTTGAATGGTATACTATATATTGCATGTCATAGCTGCAATGAGGAATCTAAAAAATAAACAAGGTGATAAATAGCAAAAAATATATATGTGAAATATTTGGGGAACATAAATAAAATATTCTGATTACATTTTATCACATATTTGATCATAAGTATTCAGGAAATGTGAAAACATAGCAGTTGATCATTTTATGTTATTGACTAAATACATAGACTTAAAATGAAAAAAGAATGGGATATTTATTTACTGCCGAATTTATCAGCCATACTCATAGTGATACCTTAAAATCTGCATGCAAGTCTAAGTTACTTACACATAAAGTAACATTTTATTGTTGTAAAATATATATGCTTGTAATAATTATACATTAACTTCAGGATGTTAGAATTTTCAGTAGACTTCTATTTTTTAAAAATGATTCAGCCAAAGTTCCATTTGTGTTTGAAATCAGTATTATACATGAAAGAATTCTGTATGATGTAACTGAAGCATGGTGCCTAGCTACATTTAATTATTAGTCCCCAATTAGTTGTTTTTATTGTGTTAATAAAATTAAATTGCTACTGTATTACAGAATTTTGGATTCCTATTTTACTGGTTTTGCTAATTTCACCAAAATTTGAAATTCAAGGAAATAGAAATAACTTATTTCTTACCTGAACTTATATTCCCTATGATATGATATTTCTTAGTAATATGCCTTGATATATCTCAAAGTAATCTACCACATACAGTGTAAAGAGATGTTTAAATATTTATCATAATATACAAAACTACTATCATTAACATCTTCTATGTTAGTGAGATAATGTAGTTTATTTTAATAGATTGCTCTAAAATTTTATGATGTATAAAATCTCTTAAAAGCAAGTCATTAAAATCATTCATTAGGGCCTGGAGAGATAGTATAGCAGATAGAGCATTTGCCTTGCACATGGCTGACTGAGTTTGATCCCTAGCATCCTATACAATCCTTTAAGCACTGTCAGGAGTTTAACCCTAGCATCACTGACTGTGGCCCCCCCAAAAATAAATAAGTAAACAAAAAACCCACTCATTAGTAGATAAAATTAAGCCTTGATCAGTCACAACTGAATAAATTAATTGGGTATTATTAAGATAGTGAATTTTTAGAAAATATAAGTTACAGTCTAAGACTCTTGGTTCTTAGAACATTTGTGTTAAAGGATAATCACTCTTAGAAGATGAAACTTAAGAATAAGTCCTTCCTTAGTCAAGTAGACAAAGGTTTAAAAATTAATTTCTAGTAAGTATAATGTTACTATGAATTTCTATAGACCTTAGTAATGAAAATGGCATAGTTGTAAATTCTAGAAATTGTTAAAAAATGATGAGAAAATTGTTTTCATTATAAATTGCATATTAGTCCAGAAAGCCTTAAATATAGTTAAGAGATGTGCAAATGGGAATCTTAATGTTAGAAGTCTAGTTACAATAGTATTCTTGTATACAATAAAGTGTAGCTCTAAACTATTGACAGTGTTACAGAACTATAGTTAGTTTCTCTCCTACTCTTTTCCTTTACTTAGAATATTTTCATAGTCTACACACTTCTGATAAGTTGATGTATTTTTACAATAAAATATAAATAAGTAGCAACTAAAATGTGAATATATGAAGAAAAATTAAATAGCATATTAAAACATTAAAGATGAAGTTATTTTGTGGGTGATTGTCACTATTTAACAGTTTTCTACATAAAGATTAAATTACGTAAAAATAAAAGTGGTACTTCTATTTTATGCTGTTATTTTACTCCATATAGTGACAACTAATGCAAAGATTTCTTTGAAGAATTTGCCTCATAAATTAAAGACGTGTGCTTCTTACTTACCGAGTTTGAAGAACTAATATTTGTCTTAAATTATTGAATACCTTTACTAACTTGTATCAGTGAATTACTAAGAGGAAAATTGAATATTGCCAAGTGTTATTTTGATGTGCTTATAAGGAGACCAAAAAACAATCCATATTTCTCCCCCCCTCCTGTTCTTTGAGTGATGCCAGCAGTCATATCAATCTATGCTCAAACCTCACAAGTCCCTCAGTCCATCATGCACTTTAGTCACTTAGCAGCTGTGGTGTGATTTTGATGATGTGCATGTCAGCATATGGGTGCTCAGAGGGTGTCTCTGTTTTTAAAGATAGAATGCTTTTTTGCTAGTTCATTTTTTCACTTAAGAAAAGTGATTTTACAGGGATCGTTTGTTAAAAACAATTTGACATTTGATTTAAGCAGGACTCAGATTCTCTACTAAGGAATGGGAAAAAATGAGAATTGGGAAAGAACCTTGACTCCAAGGTATTTTGAATTATTTTGAAATCTCCCAATAATCACTAATGAAAGCATACCAATCAAATTTCCTGTTATGTTTAAATGTTGACATTTCTACAGTAACACTTGGATACTAATAGCATGATCCTAGTACAGTTTTTATGAGAGAGATGGTAGTACTGTATAAATTCACCAACAGAATAGATCATTCTTTTATCTAAGCTAATAAAGTGCTCAGGTATAATTCTATTGATATATGTAATAAATTCAATTTTTTTATTAAATCACACTGACAAACACATTTAAAAAGTTGTTCAGGATTGAATTTCTTATAATGTTCCAACATGCGTTCCATCACCAGTGTGCTTCTTTCTAAATGACAGTGTGCTTCTGTCTAAATGACAGGAGCAGGAACTTAACAGGTACTGTTTCAAGTACCCTACAAACCTCAGGGTGAATCTAGAGGCAGGCCAGCTCAAGGAAAGAATGGAAGTCATCATTGCTCTGGAGGAATCTAGGTTAACTCAGTCTGGGCCTACTCTCAGCATGAAGGAAAGAATGTGGAAACCAGGATTTCTCCCAGCCCTGAAGAAGGGATGGGATGGACTCTTTTCTGCCAGGACATCTCTGTGGAAAATGAGGTCCAATCACATCCAGTTCAACTTGAAGGCTCGAAGCCATCCAGTTCGTCGTGGGACATCTTATGGCCAGGCCTGGGTAACTCTGACATGCCAGATAAGATTTATGCCATTATTGGTGTGTTTCCTGTTGTTAGCTGACCCCCAGGACTTTGCAGTAAATAATGGGGTATCCCAAATGGAGAGTTCTCTAATTTTGCTGTGTTTATGCAAAAGGACAAGCCAGGTTTGTTAAGCTATCTTGCAAAGTTTTAAAATGAAAGTGGAGAGAAAATCATGTTTCTGTAACTTGTTTCTTGTAAGAATCAGATTCTAATTCTACAGAGGTGATTGGGTAAATGTGTGAATTGGCCAATGTTGCTTTGGTTTCTGTTGCTTTAACTCTTTTTAAGACTGCATGGAGAAATCTCTAACATCCCTGTCCAAGATAGTCTTTCAAAATTGGAGAGGACTCGACCTTTGACCTGCTGTTCTCAAGAACCAAGGGCTCTGTGCTGCTCTGGCGGAGGAATGCTGTTTCTACTCTGATCACCCTGAGGTTGTCAGAGACTCTATGGCCAAGCTACGGGAAGGCCTTGACCTATTATTTCTTAAGAATGGGGGGCTGTGTGCCGCCCTAGGTGAAGAGTGTTGCTTTTATGCTGACCATTCAGGAGTGGTTCGGGACTCCATGACCAAATTAAGGGAAGGATTGGAACAACGAAGGAAAGAGAGGGAGTCCCGAGAAGGGTGGCTTGAATCCTGGTTTAATCAGTCACCCTGGTTAGCAACTCTCCTTTCGACCCTACCTGCACCACTCTTGATACTTCTAACTCTGTTTACCTTGGGACCCTGTATCCTCAATAAATTAGTTACGTTTGTTAAGGAACAAATTAATTATATCCAATTGCTAGTGCTGAGACAGCAGTATCAGACTTTACTCCATGAGGAAGAAAGTACCACCTAAGAATATCTCTAGGATTAGCGATATGCACAAAAGAAGTGGGGAATGAAAGGAGCTAGGAAGGCTAGGAAGGAGTTAATTAACTTGGAAAATTGCTTTCTGTAAACAGTTCAGCAGCCTTGAGGTTACAAAATTGGATTGAATCCAGTAGATGTGTAAGGTATGGGTTAGTCATAACTATTTAAATTGATAGAGTGTTTTGACCATTCTGGAAACTGAAACTATGTGACCGGGTCAAGGTGTTTGAGTTGAGATACTGCAAGAAAAACCACAAGGAACCTAGCAAAACATGTATGTTCAAAATATGTGGCCTTTGTTCTCAAACTGTATAAAAGATGACCTGTTTCTGAGTTCGAGGCTCTCAGACTCTGCCCGCTCATGGGTACGTTGTGGACCCCCAGCATGCTGGTCTGAATAAAACCCCGCTTGAATTCCTGCAGGAACGTTGTCTGTCTGGTCTCTCCGTGCCGCCCAGGGTCAGGGAACTCCCGACCCAACAATATATGAGGAATAGGTGGGTTGGAGTGATAGCACAGAGGGTAGGGTGTTTGCCTTGCACGCAGCCAACCTGGCCTACCTGAGTTTGATTTCTCCGCCTGTCGCGGGAAGCCTGACAAGCTACTGAGAGTATCTCACCTGCATGACAAAGCCTGGCAAGCTACCTGTGACATATTCTATACGCCAAACACAGTAACAACAAGACTCACAATGTTACTGGGCCCGCTCGAGCAAATTGATGAACAACGGGAGGAGAGTGACAGTGACAGCGAGGAATAGGTAAACGTAGACAATGCCTGGATTTACAAAACGTTAATTTCATAGACTACATGGTAGCACTAAGAAACGCTTTAGGAGCTAGAAAGAGTGAATGGTGGGTAAAGTACTGGTCTTGCACACTGACAACCTGGGGTTGACCCCATCACTCTAAATGACAGGAAGTATCCCTAAGAACAGAATCCAGGACTAAGCCAACAACAACAAGTTTCAATTTACATTTATATAATTTTCCAAGCCACTTTCAAGTTATATTTATATCATTTCCTTCAAATCACCATTTTGGTAGTACAATAGTTTTATTTAGAGATCGTGAGAAATAAAAAGAGGAGACAGAACCTGACTTCTCTGAGGAGAGCTGAGAGCAACACCTGAGGTGAAGATGAGAGGAGGCACGCACTTGTCTTCACAATTTTGTAGTAATTTTATAGGTTTTCTCCTAGGCTTCCCCAAGGCAGCTTTTTCTACCTAGATAAGTCTGTTCACTACTACACTATTGTCAAAAAAGAACCTGAGACTTTTGATGACTCTCCTTCATGTGCTCACCACAACCATTGCTCATGGAGGAGCTTCTCTGCAAGGGCTCCAAGCTCCTCTGGGCTTTTGCTGGGGCCAATTAAAGCCTCATCAGACCTCACTTCCTATGTTCAAAAAAGTGGATCAGGCAGTATTGAGTCTTGCCACTCTAGGGCCAGTAACAGTAACTTCTTCAATCTCATCTTGGTTGTATTAATTCTGAAGAACTCAATCCCTGGGAGCCCCCTATCGGCCATCCTTACTAAAGGGAAATGAAAATAATGAAGCAAACTGCACTCATCTGTGGAATATAAAGTAACAGAATGGGAGACTAACACCCAAGAATCGTAGAGACAAGGACCAGGAGGTTTACTCCACAGCTTGGAAGCTGGCCTCAAATGCTGGGGGGGAAGGCAGCTCAGATAGAGAAGGGAGCACCAAGTAAATGCGGGTTGGGAGATGCGTGCCCAATGTAGACTATAGATCAAACACAATGGTCACTCATTGTCTCTATTGCAAACTACAACAACAACCAAAAGGAAAGAGAGAACAAAAGCGAATGCCCTGCCACAGAGGCAGGGTGGGGAAGTGGGGGTGGGGTGGGGGTGGTGACAGGGATCCTGGGACCATTGGTGGTGGAGAATGGGCACTGGTGGAGGGATGGGTACTCGATCATTGTATGACTGAAACGTTAACTACAAAAGTTTGTAAGTATGTAACTGTACCTCACAGTGATTCAATAATTAAAAAATGTAAAAAAGCAATAAATAAAATTAAATTAAAAAAGGAATGATCTCCACATGTTGAAGTTAAATCACCATTTGTGGTTTTTTTTTAAACAGATTTGAAATGAGGCTAAATGATAAATAAAATACTTATGAATTATTAGAAAAACTAATGAGAGCACCTAAACCTACAAATGACAGACATGTCCATCAGAGGAAGAATGATTACTTAGACTGTTCTTTGACCAATCAGTTCTGAATGGTAGAACTCAAACAGTGTAAGTTATTTTAGTCCAAATTCTCTATGTATATACAGCAAATACATATTTTTTATTTTTATATATTTTTTAACAGACTTAGGAATTTTCTTGGGCTGGAGCAATAGCACAGAAGGTAGGGCATTTTCCTTGCATGTGGCTGATCAGGCCAACCTGGGTTCGATTCCTCTGCCCCTCTCAGAGAGCCTGGCAAGCTACCAAGAATATCTTGCCCATACAGGAAATCCTGGCAAGCTACCCGGGATGTATTCTACATGCCAAACACAGTAACAACAAGTCTCACAATGGACACGTTACTGGGCCTGCTCAAGCAAATTGATGAACAATGGGAGGACAGTGCTACAGTGTGTTTCAGTCATGCAATGTTTGAGTACCCTCCACCAGTGTCCATTCTCTATCACCAATGTAAAAATACAATAAATTTAAAAAAGGAATGACCATCACATGTCGAAGTTAAATCAGCATTTGTGGGTTTCTTTAAAAACAGATTTGAAATGAGGCTATATGATAAATAAAATATTATGAATTATTAGAAAAACTAATGAGAGCACCTAAACCTACAAATAACAGACGTGTCCCTCCCACCACCCCCACCCTATGTCTCTGTGGCAGGTGCATTCTCTCTCTCTCTCTCTCTCTCTCTCTCTCTCTCTCTCTCTCTTTCTCTCCTCTATCCTCTCTCGGGTGTTATGGTTTGCAATAGAGTTAGTAAGCAGCCATCATGTTTGATCCATAGTCCAATTTCCACACAAATCTCCCATCATGAGCGAGCCCTCCAAGCATCATTTACTTACTGGTCCCTTCTCTATCCCAGCTGCCTTTTCCCCCAGCACATAAGATCAGCTTCCAAGCTGTGGAGCGATCCTCTTGGCCCTTATCTCTACTATCCTTAGGTGTTAGTCTCCTATTATGCAGCAATTATATTGAAATTAAAACTTTCTGTCTTTTATCTTTTATTTATTTTAGTATTTGAACCAGGCTGAGAAGGGCTTAGGGGATAGTCCTTGTTCCATGCTCAGAAGTTCCATCCTGGAGTGTTACATAATTGAGAGAAATTGGTTAAACATACATATGCTCTAAGACAATACAAACCTGTGTGCAAGTGAAACCTTTACACTCTAGAGATAACAAACTAATTAGCAGGAGTGGACATGAGGCATTTGAAATGACATTTAGCACATCTTTCTATTGAAAGGGAGAAAAAGTTTGAAATAAAATTTTATTTTATTAGAAATAGAAATAAGGATACACAATGACCAAATTTGTAGTACTTTTACTACAGGCTGGAGCGATAGCACAGCGGTAGGGCGTTTGCCTTGCATGCAGCCAACATGGCTGACCCAAGTTCGATCCCTCCGCCCCTCTGGGAGAGCCTGGCAAGCTACCGAGAGTATCTTGCTCACACGGCAGAGCCTGGCAAGCCACCCGTGATGTATTCGATATGCCAGACACAGTAACAGTAACAGTTCTACAAATTCTACAAATTTGTAGAATTGTGAAAAAGAAGGGCTGGTGTAAAAGCACAGTGAGTGGGGCGTTTGCCTTGCATGCGGCCAACCCGGGTTCGATTCCCAGCATCCCATGTGGTCCCCCGAGTACCACCAGGAGTGATTCCTGAGCGCAGAGCCAGGAGTAACCCCTTTGCATTGCCGGGTGTGATCCCCCCCAAAAAAAAAGAATTATGAGAAAGAGATCATTTCTCCCCCATGTTCATGGAAAGTGAACACCTATGCAGTCACCCCGAAATCTAAAAGACCACCAGCTTTCCACACTGGGAGGGTGGGGGAAGGGTGAGCGTCAGAGAAGCCAAGGAAGGAAGAAGGAAGGGATCATCCCCCTGAACCTTTCTTGTGCCTACAGTCAGAGGGGTGCAATCTTGAGTGGGGGATATATAAAAGTGAGTGTTATCTGCTTCCTAATTATGTCTGTAATTGTAACAATATATTCATAAAAAATTCAGAACTTCTTTTGTTTTATCTTTTATTTATTTACTTTATTTTCGGTCGGCCCAGGATCTATTCCTTCGCCCCTCTCGGAGAGCTCGGCAAGCTACCCAGAGTATCTCACCCATAGAGCAAAGCCTGGCAAGCTCCCTGTGACCTTTTCAATATGCCAAAAACAGTAACATCAAGTCTCAAAATGGAGACGTTACTGGGCCCACTCGAGTAAATCAATGAACAATGGGAGGACACTGCAATGCAGTGCTCCTTTATTTTAGTATTTGGGCCTCACCTAGCTGGCCTTAGGGGATAATGCTTGCTTCATGCTCAGAGAAAACCCCAAAAGGGTTACAAAATCGAGGAAAATTGGTTGAACATACATAATCGCTAAGAATATACAAACAGTGTCCAGGAACAAGCAGAACATTTCGGCACTAGAGAAAAGCAACTAGTGAGCCCGCACATGAATATTTTGCAATGTCTTAGAAAATAACTTTATGACGAAAGGAAATATGAATCTAAAAATGTCTGTACTTAAAATTTTCTTATTAAAAATAGACATAAAGATACAAAATAATTGGTTTTGCATTATAGTGTTACAAAATGGGAACATTTCTTCCGCCATCTTCCTTAAGTATCAACATCTGATGCAAAGAATTCCAAATTTAGAAAACCACCAGCTGTCCACATGAAGGAAGTGGGGAAGCCCAGAGTGTGCTCACCCCTCCTCTGCCCTCCCCGAGCCCACAGAGAGAGGGGCGCAGTCCGGCCCCACGCGGAAGTATGGCTTGAGCTCTTCAGCAAAGGACTCGGTGAACAAGTGCAGGTGAGACCTGTCGGCGGCGTTGTAGAAGGAAAGCTGGCCCAGCTCCCAATCCAGGTAAACGCCGATGGCCGTGGGTTGGTCCCTGAGAGCCAGAGGCACCGCCCCCGCACTCACGGCCAGGTAGTCGCTATCCTGCAGCTGCAGTGTCCAGCATCTCTTGGGACCCGCCAGGGGACGCGAGGTCTGGGCCGAAGGCGCGACGCTGCACACGCCCACGGCCCACTCGGGATTGGCGCCCACCTGCACCTCCCAGTAGTGGCGGCCAGAAGCGAAGCCCTCCCGGCCCAGGACCACCAGCTGGCCGGTGTCATCACAGGATTTGGTGCCCCTATCCCCTTTGGACCTCTTCCTCACGCAGGTCACCGACTGGAGGTCCTGGGACACTCGCAGGCTGGGGTGGGCCGTGTCGGGGTCCAGGCTGATGCTCTCTCGGAATCTCCGGATGATGCTGTTGAGCGCCGAGTGCAGAGGAGGGAGGCTGTAGGCCACGGGCCTAAAGCGCAGGGGCTGCACGGCCGGGAGCTGCAGGCCCGCACAGCGCTGCTGCAGGCTCCTCACGCCCCTCAGCACCATCTCCTCGGACATCACGCTCCGCTCCGCCACATCCCGTCTGAGGTCTTCCAGCTCCCAGATGTGGTCCGAGTAGGCCTCCAGGTTGTCCCTGAGCTGCTGCTGCAGGCGTTTGTCCTCTTCTGTCAGCCTGCAGAGCGCGGCCTCGTGCTCACGCTCCACAAACTGGGTGAGCTGCTCAAATTCCGAGGCCAGCTGACTCCTGTGCTTTTCCCCGTCCGCTCTCAGCTGCAGGAGGTTTCTGTCTTGGGCGACATCTCGCTTCTGCACCTCTGCCAGCTGCTTCTTCAGGGACTCGATGCAGTCGCTGAGCCTCTGTCTGTGATGAGCCGCTGCCTCAGCCACGGACCTGATGTGGTGGCCCTGGTGGGCAGGGCCCTGGGCACACAGAGGACACACCAGCTCCTGGTCATCCTCGCAGAAGAGGCTCACTCCCTGCCTGTGCTCCTCACAACTGCCCTCCTCTGCCGGTGCCATCTCGCTGCTCCCAGAGCTGTGCAGTAGCATCGCCAGGTCCACCAGCCTGCCCAGCTGGGCGTTGGCACTGACGCGCATCTCCTGGCGGGACTGCCGGCACACGGGACAAGGGAATGTGTCCTTCAGGTCCTTCCATGACATGCGGATGCAGGAGTCACAGAAGCTGTGGCCGCAGTCGATGGTGACGGGGTCATTGATGTATTCCAGGCAGATGCGACAGATGAGGTCTGGCTGCATTTTGGCCAGGGCTGCTGACACCTCCTCCATCCTCGGATGTGGGAAGGGCAGGTCGGGAGTGATTTTCCTCAGACAGTTGAAACCCTCAGGCTCTCTCCTGCCAGGAAAACAGTTACACACTCAGTCATTTGTTCTGATCTCCTCTATGGATGTGTCTCTCTGATGACCAGCACACTTCTAGACTCAAGGGCTTCTCCAAGTGTACTCTCCTAAGACCAATCGAACTGCTGGAGCTTAATGCATTAGGGTTCCCTTTTCAAATAATATTGCTTCATAGATGCCAACTCTCTGTGAATGGGAAAATGACCCCATTCACATCAGAGAAAAGGGAACTTAATTCTGGGACTCAGTAAAAAAAAAATAGATACCAGATAATCAAATAGGTGCCCCCTAGAACCTGCACCAATTGCGCACGAAGGATGCTGTGAAGTTAATTAAGCTCTGGCCCAGCAAGAAGCACATCCCCCCACCCACTGTTTCATCTCTCTGCCCCACCTCTGCCCCACATAAGGCAACAATTGTGATGATCACTACTCACCTTGGTCCTGATTCTAGCCCTGCACAGTGCTCGGTGCTGTTGGTGAGCTTCTCTCCTTGCAGGATACAGACTTCAGGCTGGCACTGCTTGCCCTGCACTCAGCACAGCATTTATATACATCCTAGGGTAGGGCTCAGGAGAATCACCCTGCAATAGGGTGGGGCTCAACTCACGGGATTCTCAGAGGGCTGAGTTATTTCCCAGACCTGTATTTTGTCACAAGGAATGCCATGTTCAGGGAACTAGCTTTCAAGGGAAGCAAGCCCTTCTTCAATTGTCTTCATTTTCCACATCCCATCCTTGTTGAGGAAAAGTAGAAATGATAAATAAACTAGAAACTGAGCACTGTTGGCATCAGAGAGATAGTGGAGGCTGTAAGGTGTTTGCCAGGTGTGATCCTTGAGCCCAGAGGCAGGCAAGTACCCCCAAGCACTGTAGGGTGTGTGTTCCCACCATAAAACAAATAAACAAAGAGGCAAATAAACAAATACTGAAGTGCCAGACTGCACAGCAGGCTTTGTTTTGCTTAGTTTGGGGTCACAAAGAGCTGGGATCAGACTTACCTTGGGCTCTATGCTCAGGGGTTACTCCTGGCAGGGTTTGAAGTACCTACCAATTGTTTTCCAGCAGAATAAACTGGAACAGCTGTGGGGAAGACAGGAAACTTAGTCTCTATTATATTGCTGACCTCAGAATTTTTATTTAATTTCATTTTGTCCTGAAGTTCAATGTGTTAAACATCACCTGAGAGACTTTTGTGCTGTTTTTTTTTCTGCCACATCTAGCAATGCTCAGGGCTTATTCTTCAGATATCACTCCTCGTGTACTTGGGGAACTCTTTGAGGTCCCAAGATTCAATCTGGGTAGTCACATGCATGACAAGTATTATCAGTCCTTCCTAGTGATTTTTTAATTTTTTCCAGTAAGTCACCAATATTTTACAGTCATAATGCTTTGCATTTCTTCTTGATCAATAATATTTTAACACTCATTTACATAAAAAAGTTTTCCCTCATGAAGATCTTTGTAAACCACAGTGTTTATCTAAAGTATAAGAGGAAATTTGGAAAAACCAAGGAAATAAATTTAAACAAATAGATTCTTGAAAGAGGGAAAAAATGAGTTGTCTCATACATGAGGAACTTTGTTGAATAACTGCTAATAAACAATGCAAATATTTTCAACAATTTCCTTGGTAATCTGCAATTCTAATTAGCATTCACAATTAATAAAAAAAAATCGCGTGCCAGTGTAGCCCAATGGCATCTGCTCGCTCCAGGAATATGAAGAGCCTCAAACTGATCTGACCATCTCATAGGTGAGCGGCCACTCCACCGTCCTGTGGAATCCATTTGGTATTGGCTCTAGTCCAGCGGTCCCATGCATGGTATCATGTCCATTATCCCTGGCCTTTCGAGGGTGATCTCTGGGCTCAGATATCAGGTTCGGCTTTCCAGAGATTTTATTTAGACTTGCAGCATTCCATGGGCACATAGAGCCTTTTGGTTATCACTAAATTGATGATTATTTGGTTTCTCTTCAGCTTCTTCTGACATTTTGACATTTCTATTAAAAGGCAGTTTACACAAAGTATTTAACAATCCCTTTTCAGCAGTTGTGATTGTTGGGGGGGTGAATTCTAAATAATAATGGTGCATCTTTTGTCAAAATAATGAATGTAATCAATGTAGAGAAGAGTTAAGTAGAAATCCTCTGCCTCACAGGCATTGGGAGGGGTGGGAGGGGGGTATATTGGGGTTCTTGGTGGTGAAAAATGAAAAATGAGTACTGGTGAAGGGAAAGGTGTTTGATCATTGTATTACCGAGACTTAAACCTGAAAGCTTGGTAACTTTTCCCACAGTAATTCAATAAATAAATATAAGAAGAAAAATAAATAAATAAAGTTATGAGAAAAAAATAAAAATAACTTCTCCCTGTAGGAAATAATATTACAACTAGGGAAATAACAAATTATAAATGTGTAGTCACTAAAAGATAATCATCCAATATTCAAATAAATATACTTTGTGTTTTATATCCAACCTTTAGTTAAGCAGTGTGCATTATTTTTCCAAAATAATTTTACTGTGCATTCAATTCTGTTTGGTTTCCATATCAGGCAAGAAATTAAAAAGAATCATACTTTCCTTAAAAAAAAAGGCAGTTTACATAGAAAATGTTCACGAAACAAAACAAAGTTCTTTTGAAATTCCAAAATAAAAAAATAAATTACAAGTTATTTCCTAACGTTTTATTTTTCAGGCTTCACAAATGTTCTTGTAGCGTCTATATTTTTCCTACTAGTTTCCTTTCTTAGAAATTCTTGAGTTTAGTATGTTACAAGCTCCGTGCTTTTCTCACATTGAAAAGAAAGTTCTTATTTTTTCTTGTTTTTCCTTTTTGTTACAACATGAAGAAAAAAGATATACAAGATGAACATAAATTCGCTCTGAATGGAATGAAGTTATATATACCTGAATGGAATGAGTTATATATACCTAGGTCAAGAAGTCAACATGACGAATGACCTGGCACCTGAGTTGCGCAGGAGGAAGAGAGTGTCTTGGAATGCCTTCAAGAGTGTTGAAGAAATAGCTAAGAGGACAAAGGACCTCTGGCTCTGGGCACATCTTTTAGATCCCATTGTTCTTCCTGCGTTAACATACACCTTAGAGACCTGGGCCCTACAAAAACAGAATGAGAATGCTATTCAGGTCTCCCAAAGAGGAATTTAAAGAGCTATGCTTGGAGTATCACAGTTCACTCAAATGAGAGAAAGAATCCAGCTTTCCAACCTCCATTGATGGTCAAGAATCAGGGATGCTGTCTTGTTTGCCAAGGAGTCAAAAATCAGATGGGCTGGACACATAATGAGATTTGGAGATGACTGTGGGACTAGTGTAATTACTGACTGGATTCCAAGTGACATTAAAAGATAACGTGGAAACCCACCCACGAGATGTTCAGACTAGTCTGTCAAGACCCTGAACAATTGCTTTGAGGCTCTTCGTGTTCCTAGAACAAGCAGACACCATTGGGCTACACTAGCATGCCACAGGGATGAATGGAGATGTTACGGTGCCCACTTGAGAAAAATCAATGAGTAATGGGATGTCAAGTGATCAAGTGATAGAGTTGGGACAATAGCACAGCACGTAGGGTGTTTGCCTTGCACCTTTTACTTTCAGGAATCACTCGTGGCAGTGTGCAAAGCAAATGCCCTACCAGTTGGAGCAATAGCACAGCGGGTAAGGCATTTGCCTTGCACACAGCTGTCCTGGGTTCGATTCCTCCACCCCTCTCGGAGAGCCCAGCAAACTACCGAGAGTATCTCACCCGCATGGCAAAGCCTGGCAAGCTCCTCGTGATGTATTCAATATGCCAAAAACAGTAACAACAAGTCTCACAATTTGTTGTGAGATGTTACTGGTGCCCACTCAAGCAAATCGATGAACAACAGGATGACAGTTCTACAGTGATACCTGGTGATTCTCAATATTATTCCAGGCTTTGCATTTAGGAATCACTCGTGACAGTGCTCAGGGACTATTTGGGATGCTATGGATCAAACCTGGGTTGCCTGCATGCAATGTTAGCACCCTCACAGCTGTGGACATGGGCAGGGACATGGCCGAAGCAGGAGCAGTTTCATGATACTGAGCGCAGGGTTTGCTCTTGGTGGACTGGGTGAAGTTTAGGAATGAGAAAATTCAAAGACAATATTAAGACTTTCACATAGGCAAAGAGGTAAATAAATGGTGGCACAATCACAGAGTGGTGAGGACTAATCAACGTCATTTTAAAAAACAGTTAACTTCATTTATTGGGCTGGAGCCATGGAACAGTCGGTAGGGCATTTGCCTTGCATGCGGCCAACCGAGCTGACCCGGGTTCGATGTCTCTTCCCCTCTCGGAGAGCCTGGCAGCTACTGAGAGTATCTTGCCCACACAGCAAAGCCTGGCAAGCTACCCGGGACCGTATTCGATATGTCAAATGCAGTAACAACAAGTCTCACAATGGACATGTTACTGGGCCCGCATAAGCAAATCAATGAACAAGGGGAGGACAGTACTATGGTGCTAATTCATTTATTATTTTTTTTATTATGACACCACAATCTACCAAGGTGTTTGTAGTAGAAATTGTGGCTATGCCATTCTGACACCAGCCCCACCACAAATTTTATTAGCTGCACCCAGAAGTAAAGTATGCATATTCGAGGAAAAATATTTTCCTGAAAAGGGGAAATTCTGGGACTAGTGACCCTTTCCTTGGGAGAGAATGAACCCACAGAATAGCATGATACTTTGGTATTTTCTTTGTTTAGCACAGCGGAGAGGGCATTTGCCTTGCAAGCAGCCAACGTGGCCAACCTGAGTTAGATTCCTCTGCCCCTCTCGGAGAGCCCGGCATGCTACCGAGAGTATCTCACCCGCATGGCAAAGCCTGGCAAGCTACCCCTGGCGTATTCGATATGCAGAACACAGTAGCAAGTCTCACAATATTACTGGGCCCACTCAAGCTAATCGATGAATAACGGGAGGATCATGACCATGACCGTCACATGATAACACTACATTGCTGAGGCCATTTTCCTGGCTCTGGGTTGAGGGATCACAGCTGGCTGTCACCTTACATGCTCCACTGTCTCTCTGCCTCCAACACTGCTTTGTTTCTAGTTTATGGAACATTTCTACTTTCCGTCAAGAAAAGATGAAATTCGGTACATGTAAACAAAGAGGAAGGGCTTGATACACAGTTAAAATTAGGCTCCTGAAATAAAGACAGTTTCCCTCCACACGTAGTTCCGTGGACTCAGAATAGAGCTATGGGGAACCCATCATCAACCAATCATTGAACCAACCAATCAAATTGATGAAATCTCTTCATCAATTCAACCTCTCCCTACACTCCATTAGTCATTCCTGGATGAGTCTCTCCAGCTCCACCACTGATGTATATAAACACACTGCTGAGTGAAGAGCAAACAGTGCCCAGTGCAAGGCTGAAGTCTGCATCCTGCAAGGAGAGTAGCTCTCCAGTAGCCTCAGGCACTGTACTAGGCCAGTCAGAACCAAGCTGAGTAGGGATCAATTAGGTGTTATGGGGGACCAGAGTGGGTATTGAGATTAACCAGATAATATTTTATACTAAATCCTAGAGTTGAGTGATCACTCCTCTGATGTGAATGTGGTTCTTTCCTCATCACAGAGAGTGATGATGTGAAATAGTATCACGTGAGACAGGGGATCCTAATGTATGAAGCCCCAGAAGTTGATTGGCTTATTGGTAAATACTGTTTGGAGGGCGTTGAGTCCAGACATACACTGGATTCTCAGAGACCATCCCTGAGAAAACCATATTGAATTTAGAACAGAGGTCTGAGTAGGTGAATTTTTTTTTGGCTGGAGAAACTAAGGAGCTCTGCCTTGTGAGGAAAAACATCCCATTGCTGCCCATCCACACCTGACGATGGAGGAGGTGTCAGCAGCCCTGGCCAACATGCAGCCAGAGGTCATCTGTCCCATCTTCCTAGACAACATCTATGACCTCGTCACCATTGACTCCGTCCACAACTTCTCTGACTCCTGCATCTGCATGTCATGGAAGGACCTGCAGGACACATTCCCTTGTCCCTTGTGCTGGCAGTCCCGCCAGGAGATGCGCGTTAGTGCCAACGCCCAGCTGGGCAGGTTGGTGGACCTGGCCAAGCTCCTGCACAGCTCCAGGAGCAGCGAGATGGTGCTGGCAGAGGAGGGCATGTGTGAGGAGCACAGGCAGGGAGTGAACCTCTTCTGCGAGGATGACCAGGAACTGGTGTGTCCCCTGTGCGCCCAGGGTCCTGCCCACCAGAGTCACCACATCAGGCCCATGGAGGAGGCTGCAGATGAGTAAAGACAGAGGCTCGGTGGCTACATGAGTTCCCGAAGACACAGCGGGCAAAGGTGGAGAAGCTCTTAGTCATCCAAGACAGAAAGCTCCTGCAGCTGAGAGAGGAGGTGAGAATGCATAACAGTCAGTTGCCCTCGCAATTTGAGCAGCTCACCCATTTTGTGGAGCGTGAGCAAGAGGCCACGCTCTGCAGGCTGGCACAAGAGGAAAAGAGCCTGCATACAAGAGAATGCCACACACAGCACCAGGGAAGCAGCATGCTCAGAAAAGCTTGGCAGATTACAGGAGGGAAGTTTTCACATAAAGCAGAATTCTAGACGGAAAGAATTTCTACTTTATCATTGAAGTCCATTGGTAGAGAGCCAGTCTGATAATGGAGACAGGGCAATTTTTCCAAATACATGTTATATCCAACAGTGACAATAATAAAGCCAGAATACATATATAGAAATGAGGAAAGTGCTCTGGAGTAAGAAAACAACTCAGTGTCCAGAGAAATTGCAGAAAGGCTGGAGTGCCTGCTTAGCACGGGAACGTAGGGGTTAATTACTCAGCAACACTTAAAGCTTTGAGCACCCTGAACAGCAATCCTAAGCCACACACCTGGAGCCAGGAACAGGCAATGAGCACTGACACTGGGTCTGGCCCCAAATTTAACAACAACAACAACAACAAAGAAAATTATATAGTAAAATTATCCCTAATAACACAGGTACAGGAATTACCAAAAAGTTAAAAAAAGAACAATCTAGAACTAGAAAACTGGGATGGGAAAGGAATTTCAGAGGACTGCAGAGTCATCCCCCTGTCCTGCAAGTTTTCATCCTGTGAACTAAGAATTCCAAGCTTGGCTCTGGTCACCCCAGTGTTTTGCCGTGATGGCAGTTACAGGAAAGGCACTTCCTGAGCACATGGTTTTCTCAGACAGCTCCTTGTGGCCCAGATCTCTCCCTGGACCCCACACACCCCAGGACCCCTACTTACTGCTGCCAGTCTATAGAGGACTTGCCCCCAAACCCTTAGGGCCACTCATTTCCAGTCCAACTACAGTTCTGCTTCCAATCTGACTGGCCTGTGGGGAAATACATTTTTCCAAAAACTTCCTTCAGATGATTAAATAATATTTATTATTATTTTTATCATCACCATCATTAGCATCATATTTGTATTATTTTGAAATGAGGACTGCAGGTGAAAGAGTAGGATAGAGAAGCCAACCTCTCCTTCACCGTCCAAGCAGGCCCCAGCTCGGTTTGCTGTCAAATGTCCCCAACAGTCACTTTTCCTGGAGCTGTTTCCATGCGCTAGAGGGTGGCCGTGGGGTTTTCAATTTGCCTTTGCTTTAATTGCACTAGAGTTCTAAATCACAAGCCTGGTTAACCTTAAGCAGTATGTATTCTGGCAGAGTTTAAAAAGAACAGTTATCTGGAAGCTCAAAGTGGGAACTGAGGCAAGGGAAAAGCACAGGATGCTCTAACCTACGGGTGTGAAATGTATCGCTGTGATGTAGCATCACACTGAGTCAACAATTGCTGTTAACCTATGGTTAAGGAGTAAGCAGATTCATAAAATTTCGAACCCTGTCACTTCTTAGTGCATTGTCTATATAAATATATGGATATATATATATATATATATATATATATATATATATAATGAGAGAGAGTTTGGAGGAGATAGCACAGCGATAGGGCGTTTGCCTTGCACGCAGCCAACATGGCTGACCCGAGTTCAATTCCTCCACCCCTCTCGGAGAGCCCGGCAAGCTACCAAGAGTATTCGATATGCCAGACAGAGTAACAACAAAGTCTCCAATGGACACGTTACCAGGCCCGCTCGAGCAAATCGACGATCAACGGGAGGGCCTTTACCTTTTACCTTTACCTCTACTCTTAGGTTTGATTTATCTTTGACTCTTCATTATGATGTGTTTTGAAGTATCCTATTCTATTCCTAAATCCCTGAGCCCTGGAGGAGTAATTCCTGAGTGCAGAAATAGGAGTAATCCCTGAGTACCACTGGGTGTGGCCCCCAAACAAAACAACAAACAGCTTTCAGGATCTGAGTGTATGATTCAAGCTTTGCCTTGGAGACGTTCTTAGCTTCAATTCTCCCTCCAAAATGTAACACCATATTCTCTTTTCTTTGAGACTCTTATAATAGGGATATTTCTCTTCATGTCAAACTATCTCTGGAAGTTTCTTCTTTTAACATTTTTATGTTTTTTTTAAATATTTTCTGATCTTGGAATTCATCTTCTTCAAACAGTCAGATTTGTTTCCCAGCTTCCATTATTCTGATGTTTATTCACAATGAGTACTTCTCTCCTTCTTGACTATCAAGGTTTAGTCAATCAGGGCGTTATTCATTACTAAATAATGACTAAATTTTTCATGACTGAAATTCTGATTTAACCACATCGAGTCTCTGTCCAGATTTCTGATAGTTCTACCAGGGACAGGATGTGTGCATGTTAGTCATATATGAGAAGAGGGGGGATGGGGAGTTCACAATCCTTATTCTGCTCTCTGATTCTCTATTTTAACTAGGTCTACTCTCTCTCTCTCTCTCTCTATCTCTGTCTCTCTGTCTCTCTCTCTTCCTCCCTCCCTCTCATCTCTTCTGAAAACACCTATCATACCTGGCAGTAAGCACTCACCCAGGCTTCTTCGCCCAACTCTATGGGTAGAACAGCCAAAAGTCAGAGGCAGGGCTAACCAAGAGAGTGACGTGGTGGCTTTGCTTTGTCACCTTATTGCTCATGAGGCCACACTCAGTTCCTCCTGCGAGTCTCTCAACAGTGAGGTATGAGCAGCTTGGTTCCCAGTTTAAACTTTTTCATTAGAAACCATATTCAAATGATAAGAGGACAAAAAGGCGTATTCTAATCCTAATCAATCTAGCCATACAACATTGTGCCATTCTATCTCTTCTCTAATCTCACGAAGCAAATTCCATACTACAGGTGACCTTTGGTGGAAATCCTCTACAATATACTCTGTTCTAATACGTAAATCATAATAGCATGATTTTATCAGAAGTAAAGTCAAGTAAGAGGCTAAGTTCCATTTGGTTATCATTTAATATGCTATATATATACATATATATTCCAAAATACATATTTGTTTTAGACAATTTCTGTACTTTGCATTGATATATGTATCACTTGTTATAGGTGTAATTTTTTTCTTTTGACAGTGTGTTGTGAAGTTATCAAAACAAAGTTACTTGGATATTCTCGACTTGACATAATTTCATCAATTTCTTGTGCCTGTTTTGTAACAGAAAACGCCAAAATGCCAAGATAACTGAGTGAAGGGGACCCAGATTCCCAGACATTGTCATCGGTGATCATCTGTCCCCACTCTCACTTGGCAGCTGACTCAGGATCTGAAGAGGAGAAATCAAAAACAAGTTTGTGGTACTAGAACTTGCTGGGAACCTGGAAAGAGATCAGTTTTCCTCACAGTGTGCGTGCTAAGAAGAACGTTGCTTCTGACCTTAGAGTGGGTGGAGAACCAGAACTTTCTCAAAGGAACTTCGTCAGCTAACCCTATTCCTGACCAATGGCATTTTCAGCTTCCCTGTGAGATACCAGCAGAGGCCAGCTGCCCTCGCTGTCTGGATTACCTGAGAGAACCAGTGACCCTTGAGTGTGGGCACAACTTCTGTGACTCCTGCATCCACCAGTGCTGGGTTGACCTCCAGGACGTCTTCCCGTGTCCTGTCTGCTTCCACCACTGCCCTGACAGGAACTTCAAGAGGAACAACCAATTGCGTCATGTCACAGAAGTCCTTAAGCAGCTCCCCACTGGAAGGAGCAAAAGGAAATGGCAGGCAGAGAAACCCCTGTGTGAGAAGCACAATGAGGCCGTGGACCTGTTCTGTGAGGAGGACCAGCAGCCGTTGTGTCCTCAGTGTCGAGTTTCCACTCACCACCAGGGTCACCACCTGATCCCCACTGACAGAGCTGCAGAGAGTCAAAGGAAGAAGCTCAAAGGATTCATAGAACTTCTGAAGACAAAGATGAGCGATGCTAAGAAGGAGTGTGAAAATCAAATTGCACAGAGTGTGGGAGGGAGGTGGAAGATAGCATCTTGGAAAAGAGAACTACACGCTGAATTTGAGCAGTTCAAACTTTCCTTGAGAGAAGATCAATTTTCAATTCATGCCAGCTTGCTCAATAGAGAGAGAGAGATGGAAGAAAAGATAGTGCAGAATAAGAGTCAAATTTTAAGCAGTATGGACACGGTGAAAAATCTCTCACGTGACATAACAGAGAAGTGTTTGCAGGCTGACCAGAATGTACTAGCAAGTGTTGAGAACCTTCAGAGTACGTATGAAAACCTTCCCTCCCCTGCAGTCTCCTCATGTGAATCCAAAAAAGAGAGCTATGCTCTTCCTCCCCATTATGTTGGTCTGCACAAAATGATGAGCTAATTCCAGGATCCTAAGACTGCCCATCCAAGTCTGACTGTCTCCAAAGATAGAAAAAGAGTCAACCTTATAACAAGTCTCCCACTCCTGCTGGATCACCCCCTTGTTGAGAATACTCCTTTCCTAGGTGTGCTGTGTTGTGAGGCCTTTGATGGAGGCAGGCATTTTTGGCAGGTAGAAGTGAAAGGCATAGGTAAATGTTCCCTCGGAGTGTGTGAAAAATCTTTCTGCAATCATATTTTGACACTTCCCTACTCTGTAAGTGAAATATAGCAATCAGATCTAGCCTTAACTCTCCCTGGTAATATGTGCATTCAACAGCCAGAAAAAATTTTGAGAATACGAATTGGTGTTTTTCTGGATTATGAAATGGGAGAACATTCTGTTTTTAATATGACTAACAGGTCATGTTTGCTTAGGCTCACTGGTACATTCTCAGAAAAAGTGATACCCTATTTTGCTATTGGACCTTTATCGAATTCTCTTACAATGCATATCGTTAGAGACTAATGATGTGAGCATACTGGAGGATAATGTGGTATGTGCTATGTTTCCTTCCCCTGATGTTGAAACGCTCACTGTAAATAAAGCTTTTCGAACATCTCCTAAAAGCCTTCTTCCCCCCTACCCCCTTTCCTGTTTGCCTGGGAAAACTGACAGGAGAGACTTTTGTATCAAGTGAATCTCTTAAGCCAAGCAAGTCCCTAGCAATGCTAGAATCATCACCGCACCCCAGCCACTAGTCCACAGAACACCTAAAATACTTGTCTTGGGCAACTTCAGTCCATTGGCGACCTACTGTGTATTTTTAGCTCATGTGTTTCTAGTTTATTATTTTCCCATAGTTATCTCTGTTTCGAAAATTCCTAGACACTTTCTACTATGCTATTTTGTACTGCATTTGCAGACTTTTGCTCGTTCTCAAGAATTGCTCCAGCTTTTTAAGCTATTTCCTCCATCTAGTTGCTGAAATTAAAAAATATACTTATGGATTGTGCTCCTTAATGTTTTATGTTTTAACCAGGTATAGCCCAAATGTGTGATAATGAAGCTTATTGTAAGTAATGGTATAAGAAGGCTGGAAGCTAGTATTATTCAGATTTAATTTGGCATATGAGTTTAAGTTCCGGCTGGAGTGAACGCAGGAGTTTGAGCATTTTGCCTTGCCATGGTCGACCCGGGTTCAATTCCTCTGCCCCTTTCAGAGAGCCTGGCAAGCTACTGAGAGTATCCCACCCTCACGGCAAAGCCTGGCAAACTCCCCATGAAGTATTCAATATGCCAAAAAAAAAATAAGAACAAGTCTCATTATTGAGACGTTACTTGTGCCGGCTCGAGCAAATTGATGAACCACAGGACTACAGTGCTATTCATTTAAATTAAATTTTGCAATGAAATTAGAAATATTCTTTAAGTATTATCTAACAGATAAGAGTTTTCTTGTGTTCAACAGGATAAAGTTTTTCCACAGGCACTGATGTGGCCCTCAGGGGATGTGAGGAGACATTTACAGGGCAAAGGGCACAGGCCAGGAGAGCGTACACAGGGTGGACTGGGTGAAGTTTTGGAATGAGAAAATTATTCTAGGAAAGAAGCAGGAAGTAATTAATTGATGAGGTTGACATGTCAATCAAAAAATAATTTCCATACTAGATAGAAAACAATATCACAGACCTCCAGAGATCCCTGAAAATGGTTGATTGTGAAGATCACGAGATTTGTATAATCACTTATACTTTCTTAGGAAAAATTGATATTTCCTAGTAAAGACTTCCGGATTTCAGTTTGATCCTATCAAACATTGAACAGAGATACAAGAAGTCAGGGAAAGCCCTAAAAGTGCAACGATCACACATGTCCACAGCCCTGGCTCCGGAACTTCATTTTCTTGGTTTTGGTTTTTGTTTTTGGTTTTCCTTTGGGGTGATACTCAGCTGTGCTCAAGGTGCACTTCTGGCTCTGTCCTAAGGTATCTCTCATGGTGGACTTGAAGGAAAAACTATATGGGGTTGGTGCAAGGCAAATGTCCTACCTGCTGTATTCTACCCCACCCCTTCATTTTATTGTTGGGGAGTCCCTACCTTATAACCTGAACTTTTGTGTGTTCTCTCAGCTCAGCACCAGGCCAACCCTGCACTGCCTCTACTCAGAGAGACCTGAGGTCTTTGCTGTTTGAAATCTGAATTGTCCCACCCACTTTGTGAAAATTCCATCATGGTTATCACAGGATTTCACATCTACAGTTATAGGCCAGAATGTACTTTAACCAATAAGGCTGGCCTTGCACGCAAACCCACATTCAATTTCTGTCACCTCAATGGTATACCAGGCATTGCCAAGAGGGATCCCTAAGAACAGAATGCAGGAATAAGCCCTGAGCAATGCGAGGTGTGACCCCCAAACTACTTTATATTTATATTCATATAATACCCCCCATATCATCTTCCTTTTTTAAGTAAAATTTCTATAGAGAGAGATTATGAAGAATGAAAGAGGAGAATAACTCATTCAGAGAAAACATGGGCTTCTACGGAGGACAGAACTGGGAGCGCAATATCAGGTTTGAGACGCAGGGGAAGAGTAGTTTCATAAGTTTTATCCTAAGCTGCCCCCAGATGGAGCTTTATGCCTACATAAAAATCAGTCCATTGCACAAAGGCAGAACTGCAGACCAATGGAACAGGTTTGAATACACTGACATCTCCCCTCAACCATGTGATCATCTAATCTTTGATAAAGGTGCAAGAAATGTGAAGTGGAGTAAGGAAAGCCTCTTTAACAAATTGTGCTGGCATCACTGGATGGCTACATGCAAAAAAATGGGCTCAGAACTCTGCCTAACACCATGTACAAAGGTAAGATCAAAATGGATTACAGACCTCAACATCAGACCAGAAACCATAAGGTACATTGAAAACAAAGTTGGCAAAACCCTCCATGACATTGAGGCTAATGGTATTTTCAAAGACGCCACGCCACTGGCTGAGCAAGTGAAAGCAGAGATAGATAAATGGGACTATCTTAAACTAAGAAGCTTCTGCACCTCCAAAGAAACAGTGACCAAAATACAAAGACAGTCTACAGAATGGGAAAGGATATTCGCCAAATACACATCTGACAAGGGGTTGACATCCAGGATATGCAAAATACTGGTTGAACTCCACAAGAAGACAACATCCAACCCCATCCAAAAATGGGGCAATGAAATGAACAGAAACTTTCTCAAAGAAGAAATCAGAATGGCAAAAAAGCACATGAGAAAATGCTCTACAACATTAATCATCAAGGGAGATGCATATCAAAACCACAATGAGATACCATCTCACACCTCAGAGACTGGCCCACATTCAAAAGAACAAAAGCAACTGATGCTGGTGGGGATGTGGCGAGAAAGGGACACTCCTTCACTGTTGGTGGGAATGCCGACTGGTTCAGCCCTTTTGGAAAACAATATGGACGATTCTCAAAAAATTAGAAATTGTGCTCCCATTTGACACTGCAATACCACTCCTGGGAATATATCCCAGAGAGGCAAAAATGTAAGTCGAAGTGACATCTGCACTTGTTTGTTCATTGCAGCACTCTTTAAAATAGCCAGAAACTGGAAGAAATCTGAGTGCCCAAGAAGAGATGACTGGTTAAAGAAACTTTGGTACATCTACACAATGGAATACTATGTAGCTGTTAGAAAAGATGAAGTCATGAAATTTACATACAAGTGGTACATCATGGAAAGTATCATGCTAAGCAAAATGAGTCAGAAAGAGAGGGATAGATATAGAAAGATTGCATTCATCTGGGGGATATAAAGTAACAAGATATGAGATTAATACCCAAGAATAGCTGAGATCAGCACCAAGAGGATTACTCCATAGCTTAGAGGCCAGCCGGGCATTCTAGGGAAAAGGGCAGCTCAGATAGAGAAGGGAGCACCAAATAAAGGGTGTTTGGAGGATCCTCCCAGGAGGGGAGATGCATGTCGAAAGTAGACTATGGACTGAACATGTTTGCCACTCAATGCCTCTTTTGCAGATCACAACATCCAAAAGGAGAGAGAGAACGAAAGGAATGGCCTACCACAGAGGCAGGGTGGGATGGGGGGATGGGGGTGGGAGGGATATTATCCATGGTGGTGGAAAATGGGCACTGATAGAGGAATGGGTATTTGATCATTGTATAATCGAAACCCAAGCACAAAAAATTGTAAATCTACAACTGTACCTCATGGTGTTTCACTAATTTAAAAAAAATCAGTCCATTGCTGTGGTCTTTCTTGTCAAGAAGACCTTGAAACTTTTGATGATCAACCTTTATGTGCTTCTCACATTTTTAGACATGCTCGGGAACCTTTTCAAGGGGTCCAGGATCCTATAGGTCTGTACTGGTGTCAATTAAAGTCTTATCTGCCTTACTTCCTGTGACCAAAAAGTGGTTCTGTTCTTTAAAAGTTGCTCATTTAGGACTAGTGAAAGTTATTTCTTCAATCTCAATCTTTACTGTATTAATTCTAAAGAACTCATTGCCAGTATACACCATTTCTCTTTTTTCTAGAAAACATGACAATAGAATGGACCCATAGAATAGCTGGTGGGGTATTTGCTTTGCACACACTGTCCCAGGTTCAACCCCTAGGATCCTATCTGGTCCCATGTGCACAGTAAGGAGTAATTTCCAAGAATAGAGCCAAAAGTAAGCCCTGAGCATCACCTGCTGTGGCCACAAAAATAAATAAATAAATAAATAAATAAATCACTGTCACTGTCCTCCCGTTGTCCATCAATTTGCTCTAGCAGACACAGCAACGTCTCCGTTGTGACATTTGTTACTCTGTTTGGCATATCAAATACGTCACGGGTAGTTTGCCAAGCTTTTTGTGCAAGCGGGATACTCTCAGTAGCTTGCCGGGCTCTCTGAGAGGTGTGCAGGAATCATACCCAAATCGGCCACGTCAGCCGCATGCAAGGCAAATGCCCTACTCACTGTGCTATCGCTTCCGACCATTACATAACAGTAGAAACAGAAATTTTAAAAAAAATGAGTATAAGACCGTTCTCATATTATAAAAGGAAATATGCCTCAATCCATACTCCAGATGGATGCTAGTCTTCAAGACTGTGCTATATGCTGTCAGAGGAATAGAACGAACCAGAGCCTCCAGTTCTTTCCTCAACTTTATGTACATGAATCATTCAGTACCTAACATGACCCAAATTGAGTCACTCTTTCTGCTGGCAAAGGATTCACAAGTAAAACTTCCTTCTAGGAAGTTGGAGTGAAGGGTGATTATTTACAGGTGTGTTGTGGACATAATACAGGCAAATAGACACGTGGGGGCAGCCGTTAATGAGGTTTTCCTCTGAAAAGGAAGTCTACCTAATCACATTCCCTATTGCTGCTCCAAAGCAGGACAATTGAACACCTCTGAGGTGGAAAGACTCAGCACCTTAGAGTGGGAGGGAAAACAATGTGAGCATTTTGGAGCTGTAGTGAACTTGGCCAGGTCGACCAGCCTGCCCAGCTGGGCAATGGCACTGACACTCTTCTCCTGGTCGGGCTGCCCGCAGACAGGGCAATAGTATCTGTCCTGCATGTCCTTTCGTGAGAGGCTTATGCAGGAGTCACAGAAGTTGTGCTCCAAGTCGATGGTGACCGAGTAGTCCAGGTAGATGGGACAGATGAGCTCTGCCTGCATTTTGGCCAGTTTTGCCAACACCTCCATTTTCAGCTGTGGGAAGGGCAGAACTGGAGTTTTATTCCTCACAAGGCAGAGCTCCTTGGGCTCTCTCTTGCCAGGAGGAGAAAAAGGTATTTATATAACAAGGCTCAAATAAATTATTATTATTATTATTATTTTTCTATTTGGTGTCACTCCCGGCAATGCACAGGGGTTACTTCTGGCTCTGCACTCAGGAATTACTCCTGGCAGTGCTCACAGGGTCATATGGGATGCAGGGAATCGAACTTGGGGCAGCTACGTGCAAGGCAAAAGCCCTACCCGCTATGCAATTGCTCCAGCCCCAAGTAAAACATTTCTGAGTGGGGGAACTGCAAAAGTGTGTGACATCTGATTCGTAATTTTGTTTGTAAGTGTAGCAATATATTAATAACAAATTCAGATCTTTGTTTTTATAATTATTTATTTATTTTATTATTTGGTCCTCATCAAACTGGGCAAAGTAGATAATCCTTGATCCATGCTCAGAGGAAACTGCTAAAATGTTACAGAATTGAGGAAAACTGGTGAAATACACATATTCTCTAAGAATAAACAACCTGTGTTAAAAATAAGCCAAAAGTCCCAGGGACCTCCCACCTCCCAGGTCTAGTAAAACTGGATCGGAAAAGTTTGCAATGTCTTTGACAATAACATGTTGAGGAAAGGAAGTATAACTTATTAACCATTAAATTTTTATTTTATTAGAAATAGACATAAAGATATAAAATAGTTGGCATTAAAAATTACAAAGAGTTACAAAATGGGAACAGTTCTTCACATCAACCTTAACCACCGACACCTAATGCAAAGAATTCCAAATTTACAAGAACACAAGCTGTCCACATGATGCAGGGGGGGAAGCCCAGGATATGCTCACCCATCCTCAGCCCCGCCAGCGCCCACAGAGAGAGGGGCGGAGTCGGGCCCCAAGCGGAGGTAGGGCTTGAGCTCTTGAGCAAAGGGCTCCGTGAAAGAGTGGAGGTGAGACCTGTTGGTGGCGTTATAGAAGCAAAGCTGGCCCAGCTCCCAGTCCAGGTAAATGCCGATGGCCGTGGGCTGGTCTCTGAGAGCCAGAGGCTCGGCCCCCGCACTCACGGCCAGGTAGTCGCCGTCCTGCAGCTGCAGCGTCCAGCATCTCTTGGGAGCCGCCAGGGGCCGTGAGGTCTGCGCCGAAGGGACCACGCTGCACACGCCCACGGCCCACTCGGGCTTGGCGCCCACCTGCACCTCCCAGTAGTGGCGGCCAGAGGCGAAGCCCTCCCGGCCCAGGACCACCAGCTGGGTGGTGTCATCCCAGGGCCCGGGGTCCCCATCCCCTTTGGACCTTTTCCTCACGCAGGTCACCGACTGGAGGTCCTGGGACACACACAGGCTGGGGTGGGCCGTGTCGGGGTCCAGGCTGATGCGCTCTCGGAATCTCTGGATGATGCTGTTGAGCGCCGAGTACAGAGGAGGGAGGCTGTAGGCCACCGGCCTGAAGCAAAGGGGCCGCACGACCGGGAGCTGCAGGCCCGCCCAGCGCTGCTGCAAGCCCCTCACGCCCCTCAGCACCATCTCCTCCGACATCACGCTTCGCTCTGCCACCTCCCGTCTGAGGTCCTTCAGCTCCGAGATGTGGTCCGAGTAGGCCTCCAGGTTGGCCCTGAGCTGCTGCTGCAGGCGTTTGTCCTCTTCTGCCAGCCTGCGGAGTGCAGCCTCGTGCTCACGCTCCACAAACTGGGTGAGCTGCTCAAATTCCGAGGCCAGCTGATTCCTGTGCTTTCCCATGTCCTCTCTCAGCTGCAGGATGTTTCTGTCTTGGGCGACTTCTAGCTTCTGCAGCTCTAGCAGCTGCTTCTTCAGGGACTTGATGCAGTCACCAAGCCTCTGTCTGTGATGAGCCGCTGCCTCGCCTATGGACCTGACCTGGTGGCCCTGGTGGATAGGGCCCTGGGCGCACTGGGGACACACCAGCTCCTGGTCAACCTCGCAGAAGAGGCTCACTCCCTGCCTGTGCTCCTCACACCTGCCCTCCTCTGCCACCGCCATCTCGCTGCTGCTGGAGCTGTGCAGGAGCTTGGCCAGGTCCACCAGCCTGCCCAGCTGGGCGTTGGCACTAACGCGCATCTCCTGGCGGGACTGCCGGCACACGGGACAAGGGAATGTGTCCTGCAGGTCCTTCCATGACATGCGGATGCAGGAGTCGCAGAAGCTGTGGCCGCAGTCGATGGTGACCGGGTCATTGATGTAGTCCAGGCAGATGCGACAGATGAGGTCTGGCTGCATTTTGGCCAGGGCTTCCCACACCTCCATCCTTGGTTGTGGGAAAGGGCAAGTCGGGGGTGATTTTCCTCAGAAAGTTGAAACCCTCAGGCTCTCTCCTGCCAGGAAAACAGTTACACACTCAGTCATTGTCCTGAACTCAATATGGGTTTCTAAGGGATGTGTCTCTCTGATGACCAGAACAGTTCTAGACTCAAGGGCTTCTCCAAGTTCACTCTCCTAAGACCAAAGGAACTGCTCGTGCAATAGGGTCCCTCGTGCATTAGGGTCCCCTGTTTCAAGTAATATTGCTCCACAGATGCCAAGTCTCCGTGAATGGGAAAATGACCCCATTCACATTAGAGGAAAGGGAACTTAATTCTGGGACTCAGATAGATACCAGATAGTCAAAAAGTTGCCCTCTAGAACCTCACACAGTGAGCACAAAGGAAATTGTGGGAGCTAAGCTCTGGCCCAGCAAGAAACACAACCCCTCTTCCCTCTCCATCCCCACTTTGATCTCTCTGCCCCACCCCTGCTCTACATAAGGCAAAACCCCTGATTGATCACTACTCACCTTGGTCCTGATTCTGGTCCTGCACAGTGCTTGTTGCTGTTGGTGAGCTGCCCTCCTTGCAGGATGCAGACTTCAGACTGGCAATGCTTGCCCTGAACTCAGCACAGCATTTATATACATCCTAGGGTAGGGCTCAGGAGAACCACCCTGAGATAGGGTGGGGCTGGATTAAAGGATTTTCATAGAGGGGAGTGATGCCCCAGAGCTCTATTTTGTCACAAGGAATGCCATGTTCAGGGAACTAGCTTTCAGGGGAAGCAAGCCCTTCTTCAATTGTCTTCTTGTTCCACATCCCATTCTTGTTGAGGAAAAGTAAAAATGATAAATAAACTAGAAACTGAGCGCTGTTGGCATCAGAGAGATAGTGGAGGCTGTAAGGTGTTTGCCAGGTGTGATCCTTGAGCCCAGAGGCAGGCAAGTACCCCCAAGCACTGTAGGGTGTGTGTTCCCACCATAAAACAAATAAAGAGAATACTGAAGTG
Source organism: Sorex fumeus (assembly GCF_029834395.1). Taxonomy (NCBI): domain Eukaryota; kingdom Metazoa; phylum Chordata; class Mammalia; order Eulipotyphla; family Soricidae; genus Sorex; species Sorex fumeus. Next base: position 85,254 of record NW_026606147.1, on the reverse strand, counting down.
CCAGACAACCATGAAGGTTTGCTTGTTTTGCTTAGTTTGGGATCAGAAGGAGCTGGGATCAGGACTTACTCTGGGCTCTGTGCTCAGGGTTTTCTCCTGGCAGGGTTTAGTGTACCTACCGGGTAGGGCGTTTGCCTTACAAGCGGCCAACATGGCCGACCCAAGTTCGATTCCTCCGCCCCTCTCGGAGAGCCCGGCAAGCTACCGAGAGTATTCGATATGCCAGACACAGTAACAACAACGTCTCCAATGGAGACGTTACTGGGCCCGCTCGAGCAAAATCGACGATCAACGGGAGGGCCTTTACTTTTACTTACTTTACCATTTGTTTTCCAGCAGAGTAAGCTGAATCAGCTCTGTGGAAGACAAGAACGTTGTTCTCTATTATATTGCTGAACTCAGAATTTTTTTTAAAGTTTTTTATTAGTGAAACACCATGAGGTACAGTTATAGACTTACAAATTTTTGTGCTTGGGTTTCAGTTAGTGATGGAGCGATAGCATAGCGGTAGGGCGTTTGCCTTGCACGCAGCCAACATGGTCGACCCGAGTTCGTAGCTCTGGCCCTCTTGGAGAGCCTGGCAAGCTACTGAGAGTATCTTGCCTGCACGGCAAAGCCTGGCAAGCTAACCGTAATGTATTCGATATGCCAAACACAGTAACAAGAAGTCTCACGATGGAGACGTTACTGGGCCCGCTCGAGCAAATCGATGAACAATGGGAGGACCATGACCGTGGGTTTCAGTTATACAATGATCAAGTACCCATTCCTCCAGTAGTGCCCATCCATCACCACCACGGGTCCCAGCATTCCTCCCACACCCCATCCCCCCTATCCCACCCTGCCTCTGTGGCAGGCATTCCCCCTTGTTCTCTCTCTCTTCTTCTGGGTCCTGTGTTTTACAAGAGAGGCATTGAGTGGCAATCATATTTGGTCTATAGTCTACTTTCAGCATGCTTCTCCCACCCTGGGAGGATCCTCACAACACCCTTTATTTGGTGCTCTCTTCTCTATCTGAGCTTCCTTTTCCCCTAGCACGTGTGGCTAGCCTCCAAGTCATGGAGCAAAATTCCTGGTACTAATCTCAGCCACTCCTGGGTGTTAGTCTCCCATTTTGTTGCTTTATGTTCCCCAGATGAATGCATTTTTTTAATTTAATTTTAAGATCAGTGTGTTTTAAGTTACCCTGAGAGACTTTTGTGTTGTTTCTTTTTATACCACTTTTAGCAGTGCTCAGTGCTTATTCTTCAGTTATCACTCCTTATGGTCTTGGGGAACTCTTTGAGGTCCCAAGATTCAATCTGGGTAGGTCACATGCATGACAATTATTATCAGTCCTTCCTAGTGATTTTTAATTTTTTCCCAATAAATCACCAATATTTTACAGTGATAAAGCTTTTCTTTTCTTCTTGATCAATAATATTTTAAGACTTATTTTATGTTAAAGAATTGTCACTCATGAAGAACTTTGAAAATCACAGTGTTTATATAAAGTATGAAAGGAAATTTGGAAAAGCTAAGGAAATAAAGTTAAACAAATAGATTCTTGAAAGAGGGAAAAAAACTCTGAGTTGTCTCATCCCTGAGGAACGTTGTTGAATAACTGCTAATAAACAATGCAAACGTTTTCATCAATTTCCTTGGTAATCTACAATTCTAATGAGCATTCACAATTAATAAAAATAAAAAAATATCACGTGCTAGTGTAGCCCAATGGCATCTGCTCGCTCCAGGAACATGAAGAGCCTCAAACAGATCTGACCATCTCATATGTGGGCGGCCACTCCATCGTTTGACGTCCCATGGAATCCATTTGGTAACAGCTCTATTCCAGTGGTCCCATGCATAGTCCATTATCCCTAGCCTTTTGAGGATAATCTCTGGGCTCAGATATCAGGTTCGGCTTTTTTAGATAATTATTTAGGATTTTTTTTTCTTTTTGGGTCACACCCGGTGATGCTCAGTGGTTACTCCATATGGGATGCTGGGAATCAAACCAGGGTCAGGCGCGTGCAAGGCAAATGCCCTACCCGCTGTGCTATTGCTCGAACCCCTCAGAGAATTACTTAGACTTGCAGCATTCTATGAGCACACAGAGCTTTTTGGTTATCACCAAAATGGTGATTATTTGGTTTCTCTTCAGACACTTCTGACATTTTGACATTTCTATTAAAAGGCAGTTTACAAAGAAAATGTTCAGGAAACAAAACAAAGTTCTTTTGAAATTCAAAAAAAAAAAAACAAGTTATTTTCTAACATTGCATTTTTCAGGTTTCACAAATGTGCTCGTAGTATCTACGTTTTTCCTACTAGTTTCCTTTCTTAGAAATTCTTGAGTTTAGTATGTTACAAGTTCCATGCTTTTCTCACATTGAAAAGAAAGTTCTTCTTTTTTCTTTTTTTTTTCCTTTTTGTTACAAAATGGGGCTGGAAAGATAGTATAGCGGGTAGGGTGTTTGCCTTCCATGAGGCCGACCGACCGACCAAAGTTCGATTCCTCTGCCCCTCTCAGAGATCCTGGCAAGCTACAGAGAATATCTCGCTCATATGGCAAAGCCTGTCAAGCTCCCTGTGACGTATTCGATATGCCAAAAACAGTAATAACAAATCTCATAATGGAGACGTTAATGGGCCCGCTGGAGCAAATCAATAAAAAATGGGAGAACAGTGACAGTGACAGTGATACATATATAATTATTATATAATAACAATTTTTAAGTGCACCATGCTTTTTGGGATAAAAACATTCCAAAAATAAAAGGTTTTAGAAAATTTTTCATTTCATTTCATTTCATCATCCTGTTATTCGTTGATTGCCTCGAGCAGGCCCCAGTAACTTCTCTTTCATCCTAGCCCTGAGATTATATTCAAGGCTCTTTAGGAGAATGAGACCCATTGTTGCTACTGGTATTTGGCATATTTGGTACGCCACGGGGAGTTTGCCAGACTCTGCCCTGTGGGCAGGCTACATTCGATAGCCTGCAAGTTTGTCCAAAGTAGGAATGAGACAATAAGATGTCATAAAAAAAAAAGTTCTGATAAGATGTCACGTGGCTGCGCGGTTCCGGGATCTGGATTTTATAGTCTCTGAGTCTTGGCCGCTGATGGGATTACACGGCGCCAGGGGGCCAGGTGGTGGGTGTGACCCCCGCCTACTGGAATTTGGAGGATCTGGGTGGAAGATGCTTGACTCCAATCCGAGTAGGCTTGGAGGTCTCGGACCCGGAACCTGCGTGGCTTTGAAAATATGTCAAGTAATTTTGTGAGCCCATAATCAAGAATAATCAACCTCTTACCGAAATGTGTTTCTTTTTATGGAGTCAGAGAGAGAGAGTACAGTCGGTAGGGCGTTCACCTGCATGAAGCTCACCAGCTTTGGTCCCTAGTACCAATTATTCCTATTCCACATATCCCTAGTCCCCATCAAATATGAACCTGAGCACAGTGCCAGAGTTAAGCCTGGAGCACTGCTAATTTGGGGTGAAAGCAATCAAACAAAAAATATACTGAGAAATGAAATAAAATTGATTATCTTTTTATTTGTTTTCTTTTTGGTCCATACCTGGTGAAGCTCTAGTGGGCCCAGTAACATCTCCATTGTGAGACTTGTTGTTACTGTGTTTGGCATATAGAATATTTCCATGTGGCAATAGAAGCATGCTGAAAGTAAATTATAGACCGAAAATGATTACCACTCAATGCCTTGTTTGCAAACCACAACACCCAAAAGGAGAGAGAGAACAAAAGGGAATGCCCTGCCACAGAAGCAGGATGGGGTGGGAGGAATGGGGGGTGGGAGGGATACTGGGACCAGTGGTGGTGGAAAATGGGCACTGGTGGAGGGATGGTAGTTGATCATTGTATAACTGAAACCCAAGCACAAAAATTTGTAAGTCTACAACTGTACCTCATGGTGTTTCACTAAGGTAAAAGGTAAAGGTAAAGGCCCTCCCGTTGTTCGTTGATTTGCTCGAGCGGGCCCAGTAACGTCTCCATTGGATACTTTGTTGTTACTGTGTTTGGCATATCAAATACATCACAGGGAGCTTATCAGGCTCTGCCGTGCGGGCGAGATACTCTCCGTAGCTTGCCGGGCTCTCCAAGAGGGGCGAAGGAATCGAACTCGGGTCGGCCATGTTGGCTGCGTGCAAGGCAAACGCCCTACCGCTGTGCTATCACTCCAGCGATAGTGTTTCACTAAATAAAATAAAATAAAATAAAAAAATAGAATATTGCCCATGTGGGCATATTTGGCATATTGAATACGTCACAGCGAGCTTGCCAGGCTTTGACATGCAGACGAGATACTCTTGGTAGCTTGTTGGGCTCTCTGAGAGGGGTAGAGGAATTGAACCCAGATCGCCCCGGTCGGCTATGTGCAAAGCAAATGTCCTACCAGCTGGAGCAATAGCACAGCGGGTAAGGCATTTGCCTTGCACACAGCTGTCCTGGGTTTGATTCCTCCGCCCCTCTCGGAGAGCCCAGCAAGCTACCAAGAGTATCTCGTCCGGACGGCAAAGCCTGGCAAGCTCCCCGTGACGTATCCAATATGTCAAAAACAGTAACAGCAAGTCTCACAATTTGTTGTGAGATGCTACTGGTGCCCACTCAAGCAAATTGATGAACAACAGGATGACAGTGCTACAGTGCTACCTGGCGAGTCTCAATATTATTCCAGCCTTTGCATTTAGGAATCACTCGTGACAGTGCTCAGGGACTATTTTGGATGCTATGGACCAAACCTGGGTTGGCTGCGTGCAATGTTAGCACCCTAACAGCTGTGGACATGGGCAGGGACATGGCCAAAGCAGGAGCACTTTCATGCTACTGAGCGCAGGGTTTGCTCTTGATGGACTGGGTGAAGTTTAGAAATGCGAAAATTCAAAGACAATATTAAGACTTTCACATAGGCAAAGAGGTAAATAAATGGTGGCACAATCACAGAGTGGTGAGGACTAATCAACGTCATTTTAAAAAACAGTTTACTTCATTTGTTGGGCTGGAGCCATGGAACAGCGGGTAGGGCATTTGCCTTGCATGCGGCCAACCCAGCGGACCCGGGTTCGATGTTTCTGCCAATCCTTCCGAGATCCTGGCAGCTACTGAGAGTATCTCGCCCTCAAGGCAAAGCCTGACAAGCTCCCTGTGACATATCCGATATGCCAAACACAGTAAAAACAAGTCTCACAATGGACACGTTACTGGGCCCGCTCAAGCAAATCGATGAAAGGGAGGACTGTGACCGTGGCTTCCAATTATGGCACCACAATCTACCAAGGCGTTTGTAGTAGAAATTGCGGCTATGTTATTCTGACACCAGCCCCACCACCAATTTTATTGGCTGCACCCAGAGGTTATGTATGCATATTCGAGAAAAAATATTTTCGAAGCCTCATTGCAGCACTGCAGACTCTTAAAAGGGAAAATTGTGGGCCTAGTGACCCTACCAACCAATCAAATTGTTGAAATCCCTCCATCATTTCAACCCCTTCCTACAGTCCATTAGTCATTCCTGGATGAGTCTCTCCAGCTCCACCACTGATGTATATAAACACACCGCTGGGTGAAGAGCGAACAGTGCCCAATGCAAGGCTGAAGTCTGCATCCTGCAAGGAGAGTAGCTCTCCCGTAGCCTCAGGCACTGTGCTAGGCCAGTCAGGACCAAGGTGAGTAGGGATCAATTAGGTGTTATGGGGGACCAGAGTGGGGTATTGAGATTAACCAGATAATATTTTATACTAAAACTCAGAGTTGAGTGACCACTCCTGTGATGTGAATGAGGTCATTTGCTCATCGCAGAGAGCTGTGCTGTGAAACAGTATCAGGTGAAACAGGGGACCCTAATGTATGAAGGCCCAGAAGTTGATTTGCTTATTGGTAAATACCATTTGGAGGGCGTTGAGTCCAGACGTACACTAGATTCTCAGAGACCATCCCTGAGTAAACGAAATTGAATTCAGAACAGAGGTCTGAATAGGTGATTTTTTTCTGGCTGGAGGAATTGTGGAGCTCTGCCTTGTGAAGGAAAAACACCCTAGTCCTGCCCATCCCACACCTGAGGATGGAGGAGGTGTTGGCAGCCCTGGCCAAAATGCAGCCAGAGCTCATCTGTCACATCTGCCTGGACTACCTCAATGACCCCATCACCATCTACTGCAGACACAACTTCTGTGACTCCTGCATCCGCATGTCATGGAAGGACTTGCAGGATACATTCCCTGTCCTGTGTCTCAGCAATCCTGCCAGGAGTTGCGCATCAGTGCCAACGCCCAGCTGGGCAGGCTGGTGGACCTGGCCAAGCTCCCATACAGCTCAAGGAGCAGAGAGATGGCATGTGCAGAGGAGGGCAGGGGTGGGGAGCACAGGCAGGGGATGATCCTCTTATGAGAGGAGGACCAGGAGCTGGTGTGTCCCCTGTGAGCCCAGGGCCCTGCCCACCAGGGCCACCACGTCAGGTCCGTGGCTGAGGCAGTGGCTCACAGACAGAGGGTCGGCGACTGCATCAAATCCCTGAAGAAACAGCTGGCAGAGGTGCAGAAGTGAGAAGTCACCCATGACCGAAACGTCCTGCAGCTGAGAGCAGATGTGGGAAAGCACAGGACTCGGCTGGCCTTGAAACTTGCGCAGCTCACCCAGTTTGTGGAGCGTGAGCAAGATGCTGCTCTCTGCAGGCTGGCAGAAGGAGACAAGTGCCTGCACACGAGAGAATGCCACACACAGCACCAGGAAAGCGGCATGCTCAGAAAAGCTTGGCAGGTTCCAGAAGGGAAGTTTTCACTTAAAGCAGCATTCTAGACTGAAAGAATTTCTACTTCATCAGTGAAGTCCACTGGCAGAGAGCCAGTGTGGTAATGGAGACAGGGCGATTTTTCCAAATGCTTGTTGCATCCAACAGTGACAACAATAAAGCCAGAATACATATTAAAAAAATGAGTAATGTGGTCTGGAATCAGAAAACAACTTAGTGTCTAGAGAAATTGCCTGAAATGCTGGAGTGCCTGCCTAGCAGGGGAACATAGAGGTTAATTACTCAGCAACACTTAAAAGCTTTGAGCACCCTTAGCAGCAATCCTGAGCAACACATCGGGAGCCAGGAACAAGCACTGAGCACTGGCACTGGGTCTGGTGTGGTCCCAAAATTAACAACAACAACAACAAAAAGAAGAAGATAATTATATTGTAAAAATATCCCTAGTAACACAGGTATAGGAATTACCGAAAAGTTTAGAAAAGAACAATCTAGAACTAGACTACTGGGATGGAAAATCAATTTTGGAGGACTGCTGTCTTGCAAGTTTTCATCCTGTGAACTAAGAATTCCAAGCTTGGCTCTGGTCACCCCGGTGTTTTGCAGTGATGGCAGTTACAGGAAAGGCACTTCCTGAGCACATGGTTTTCTCAGGCAGTTCCTTGTGGCCCAGATCTCTCCCTGGACCCCACACACCCCAGGACCCCTACTTACTGCTGCCAGTCTAAAGAGGATTTGCCCTCAAACCCTTAGGACCACTCATTTCTACTCCCACTGCAGTTCTAATTCTAATCTGACTCGACCTGTGGGGAAATACATTTTTCCAAAAAGTTCCTTAATGTGGTTAAATAATACTCATTATTATTCTTATCATCATCATCATCATCATCATTTGCATCATATTTGTATTATTTTGAATTGAGGACTGTAGGTGAGAGAGTAGGACAGAGAAGCCCACTTCTCCTGCCACTTTCCCCTTCACCAACCGAGCAGGCCCCAGCTCAGTTTGCTGTCAAATGTCCCCAACAGTCACTTTTCCTGAGCTGTTTCCACGTGCTAGAGCTTAGCCGTGGGGTTTTGAAGTTGCTTTTGCTTTAATTGCATTAGAGTTCGAGATCCCAAGCTTGGATAACCTTAAGCAGTATGTATTCTGGCAGGTTTTTAAAAAGAGCAGTTATGTCGGAGCTCAAAGGGGAAACTGAGGCAAGGGAAATAGCAAAGGGTTCTCTAAGCTACTGGTGTTAAATGTTTCACTGTGATGTAGCTTCACATTGAGTCAACAATTGTTATTAACCTGTAGTTAAGGAGTAAGCAGATTCATAAACTTTCGAACCCTGTCACTCCTTAGTGCATGTGTCTGTATATACATATATATGTGTATATATATATAGTCACGGTCACGGTCATGGTCCTCTCGTTGTTCATCGATTTGCTCAAGCGGGCCCAGTAACGTCTCCATTGTGACACTTATTACTGTGTTTGGCTTATTGAATATGTCACGGGGAGCTTGCCAGGCTTTGCTGTGCACGCAAGATACTCTTGGTAGCTTGCAGCGCTCTCTGAGAGGGGCAGAGGAATCGAACTCAGGTCGGCCATGTTGGCTGCATGCAAGGCAAGTGCCCTACCTGCTCTGCTATCGCTCCAGCTCTATATAATAGAGTAAATAATATAGTTATAATATATATAGAGAGAGAGTTTGGAGGAGATGAAAATCTCTCTCTATATAGATAAATATGTATCTATCTATCTATGCACACACTCAACAATACACACACATATGTAACGGTGTATGTATATGTGTGTGTGTGTCAGATGAAGATGTTTTCTAGTGAAGAGTTATTTATTACCTATTAGATGAACCCTCATATAAAATGGATCTAGGCGGCAGGAAACTGACAAAAAGTGGACTTGGGTGGAAGTTTGGAATCCAATCAACGCTTCAGTGGTGAAAGAAAGAACATGTCTTTCCAGTGTCTTTGTAAACTAAGAGAACTTGGTGGCACTGAAAGGATAAAGTGAGGATAAAAGGTGCAAGGTTTTCTCTAAATCTCCCGTTAGCTCTAGGCCAGTCCACCAGTTGTTTCTTGGAGGTGGGATCATAACCCTTTCCTGAGATTGGTTGCTATAGTTGGAAGACCCACCCAGTGGAGACCCACCTAGTGGAGACCCACCCAGTGGCCTTTAAATGAGCTGGCCAGCTCAGAGACCGCACACTGCTGCCAGGCTGCCCTCACAGAGCATTCAGGAAATCCACTGCAGACTGACCCCAGAGGAACTCAAGGCCTTTACAACTGGCCAACCAGGTAAGCATGGGATTGAGACGATGTGGGGGGGCAGAACTTTGAAGGGACACGTACTCTGGAGATTTCTGGCCCTGCAGAGACAGAGATCTGCACCTATAAAGGAAACACACCCTCTGTTCAGTTTCCTGGAAAAGATTTTCCATTCATTACAAATTCCAGTTCCTCTACCTTTCTCTTCTTCATCACATATATTCTTGCTAAATTCAGATAGCAATTTGCACCAATCTGGCCAGATATTTGCAATAGCAATTTGCACCAATCCCATGCTTACCTGGTTGGCCAGTTGTAAAGGCCTTGAGTTCCTCTGGGGTCAGTCTGCAGTGGATTTCCTGAATGCTCTGTGAGGGCAGCCTGGCAGCAGTGTGCGGTCTCTGAGCTGGCCAGATTGGTGCAAATTGCTATCTGACATAGATCAGACACAGTGGAGAAATGTGATGGATGGGCTCACTGTGGGACTTGGGGTGCAGAGGGGACACAATGACTGACACCTGATATGTGATGAACCATCTGAAGAAGCTGGTGTTAATCACCATTCTAATGCCAAAGAAACTCTGTGTAAAGAATATCGGACTGGAGGTGACTTTGGGATAGAACTGGACAGTTGTGGGTACTTTGTCAGTGAGAACATTCACTTTGTATACCAATTCCATAGCTTTCCACCACTGTAATATTACATTAAGTAAGTAAAGTAAAGTCCCTCCTGTTGATCATCGATTTGCTCGAGCGGGCCCAATAACGTCTCCATTGGAGACTTTTGTTGTTACCGTGTTTGGCATATCGAATACGTCACGGGGAGCTTGCCAGGCTCTGCCGTGCGGGCGAGATACTCTCGGTAGCTTGCCGGGCTCTCCGAGAGGGGCGGAGGAATCGAACTCAGGTCGGCCATGTTGGCTGTGTGCAAGGCAAACGCCCTACCGCTGTGCTATCGCTCCAGTTAATATTACATTAACCTTATTATCTGAAGCATAACATTTTTTGTCTTTAAAGAGAGGGCCATAGAGGCATCACAATTGCCTCATATGCATCTAACTATGGTTTGATCCCAGGCTCCACATAATGTCTCCGTGGCACACACCAAAGAGAGAGACAGAGACAGAGACAGAGACAGAGACAGAGACAGAGGGGGAGAGAGAGAGAGAGAGAAAGAGAGAGAGAGAGAGAGAGAGAGAGAGGTTGGAGTACAGTTTTGAATTAAAGTAAAAAAGAGAAGCACTGACATGGAAATTGGCTTGTCAAGAGTGTGGTTAGAAAAACAGTAGTAGTTTTGGTTGGACATACGTAGTTTTTATATCAATTTTTATCCTGATATACCATCACCCGCATTGCATCCTCAGTTAAGTTATGTGGACAATATTGAAGGGTTTGTTTAACTGTGGTTTGTCTGTTTCCTTGCTTTGTTTCTTTATACTCCACATATGAATGAAATAATGTTCTTTTTTTCTTTTTTTTTAATTGTTCTCTGGCATCGATCTGTACTAAAGGTTGTAAACTGATTTTTGAGCATCTATCTGTGTTCAGGGTTTACCCCTGCCTCTGCGTTCAGGGATTACTCTCAGCTGGATTCCTGTGACCAATGGGCTTCTGAGGATAAAACCCGCATCAGACACATTCAAGGTTAGTTCCTTACTCACCTTACTCTCTCCCAGCCCAATTGTGATCTTTAAGAGAGCTCCCTCATACGTATTTTTTTTGCCCTGCTTCTCTACTCTTAGGTTTGATTTATCTTTGACTCTTCTTTATGATGTGTTTTGAAGTTTTTCTCCTTGGACTTATTCTATTTGGAACTTCTAAAGCTTCCAGTGTGAACGTACAGTGGGAGTAGCATTTGCCTTACATTCAGCTGACCTGTATTCGAACCCCAATATCCTAGTCCTAGGTCCCTGAGCCCTGGAGAAGTAGTTGCTGAGTGCAGAACCAGGACTAATCCCTGAGCACCACTGGGTGTGGCCCCAAAACAAAACAAACAAACAAACAAACAAACAGCTTTCAGCATCTGAGTGTATGGTTCAAGCCTTGCCTTGGAGATGTTCTTAGCTTCAATTCTCCCTCCAAAATGTAACACCCTATTCTCTTTTATTTGAGACCCTTATTATAGGGATATTTCTCTTCATGCCAAACCATCTCTGGTATTTTCTTCTTTTAACATGTTTGCGGTTTTTAAAATTTTTTTTTTTGATCTTGGAATTTATCTTGTTCAAACACTCAGATTTTTTCCCAGCTTCTGTCATTCTGATGTTTATTCATAATGGGTACTTCTCTCCTTCTTGATTATCAAGCTTTAGTCAATCAGGGAGTTATTCATTACTAAATAATTACTAGATTTTTCATGACTAAAAGTCTGGTTCTGCACAGGGGATTGCCCTGCCACAGAGACAGGGGGGATGGGGGGATGGGGGTGGGAGGGATATTATCCATGGTGGTGGAAAATGGGCACTGGTGGAGGGATGGGTATCTGAACATTGTATAATTGAAACCAAAGCACAAAAAATTGTAAATCTACAACTGTAAAAAAATAATAATAAAATAAAGGGAAAAATTAAAAAAAAAAAGAGAGAAAAAAAATTCTGCTTCTGACCACATTGAGTATCTGTCCAGATTTCTGATAGTTCCACTAGGGACACAATGTGTGCATGTTAGTCATATATGAGAAGATAGGGGATGGTGAATTGACAACCCTCATTCTACTCTGTGTTTCTCTATTTTAACTAGGTCTACTCTCTCTTTCTCTCTCTCTCTCTCTCTCTCTCTCTCTCTTCTTTCCTCCCTCTTGTCTCTTCTGAAAACACTTATCATACCTGGCAGTAAGCACTCACCCAGGCTTCTCCGCCCACCTCTATGGGTAGAACAGCCAAAAAGTGAGACACAGGGCTAACCAAGGGAGTGACGTGGTGGCTTTGCTTTGTCACCTTATTGCTCATGAGGCCACTCTCAGTTCCTCCTGGGAGTCTCTCAACAGTGAGGTATGAGCAGCTTGGTTCCCAGTTTAAACTTTTTCATTAGAAACCATATTCAAATGATAAGAGGACAAAAAGGCATATTCTAAACCTAATCAATCTAGCCATACAACATTGTGCCATTTTATCTCTTCTCTAATATCATGAAGCAAATTCCACACTACAGGTGACCTTTGGTGGAAATCCTCCACAATATTCACATTCACTGTCACTGTCACTGTCACTGTCCTCCTGTTGTTCATTGATTTTCTCGTGTGGGCCTAGTAACATCTCCATCGTGAGACTTTGTTGTTACTGTGTTTGGCATATCGCAAATGTCACGGGTAGCTTGCGAGGCTTTGCCAAGCGGGCAAGAAACTCTTGGTAGCTTGCCGGGCTCTCCGAAAGGGGGCGGAGGAATTGAACTCGGGTCAGTCATATTGGCTGAGTGCAAGGCAAATGCCCTACCCACTATGCTATCACTCTGTTCTAATATTTAAATCATAATAGCATGATTTTATTATAAGTAAAATCAAATAAGATGCCACGTTGCATTTGGTTATCATTTTATATGCTCTCTCTATATATATAGGCTGGAATTATAGCACAGTGGTAGCATTTTACTTGCAAGCTGCTGCCTGGCTGAGCCGGGATTGATTCGTCGCCCTTCTCAGAGAGCCTGGCTAGTTACCGAGTCTTTTGCCCACACGGCAAAGCCTGGCAAGCTACCCGTGATGTATTTCATATGCCAAACACAGTAACAACAAGTCTCACAATAGAGATGGTACTGGGACCGCTGGAGCAAATCAATGAACAATGGGAGGAAGTGACATATATATATATATATATATATATATATATATATCACTGTCACTGTCCTCCCGATGTTCATCGATTTGCTGAAGTGGGCCCAGTAACATCTCCATTACGAGACTTGTTACTGTGTTTGGCATATCGAATACGTCACGGGTAGCTTGCCAGGCTCTCGGAGAGGGGCGGATGAATCAAACTCCTGTCGGCCATGTTAACTGCTTGCAAGGCAAACGCCCTACCTGCTGTGCTATATATATTTGTTTCAGACAATTTATACTTTGCATTGACCTATCTCCACTTGTCTATATGTATTTTTTTTTCTTTTGACAGTATATGGTAAAATTATCAAACTAAAGTTACTTGGATATCCTCGACGTGGCATAATTTCATCACTTTCTTGATCTTGTGCCTGTTTTGTAAAAAAAAAAGGCCAAAATGCCAAGATAAATGAGTGAAGGGGACCCAGACCCCCAGAAATTGTCGACGGTGATCATCTGGCCACACTCTCACTTGGCAGCTGTAAAGATCTCAGGATCTGCAAAGGAGAAATCAAAAACAAGTTTGTGGTAGTAAAACTTGCTGAGAACCTGGAAAGAGGTCAGCTTTCCTCAAAGCGTGAGTGCTAAGAAGAACGTTGTTTCTGACCTTAGAGTGGGTAGAGAACCAGAACATTCTCAAAGGAACTTCTTCAGGTAGCCCTATTCCTGACCAATGGCGTTTTCAGCTTCCCTGGCTGAGATCCCAGCAGAGGTCAGCTGCCCTCACTGTCTGGATTACCTGAGAGACCCAGTGACCCTTGAGTGTGGGCACAACTTCTGTGATTCCTGCATCCACCAGTGCTGGATTGACCTCCAGGACATCTTCCCGTGTCCCATCTGCCTCCACCACTCCCCTGACAGGAACTTCAAGAGGAACAACCAATTGTGTCACGTCACAGAAGTCCTTAAGCAGCTCCCCACTGGAAAGAGCAAAAGGAAATGGCAGGCAGAGGAACCCCTGTGTGAGAAGCACAATGAGGCCCTGGATCTGTTCTGTGAGGAGGACCAGCAGCTGTTGTGTCCTCAGTGTCGAATCTCCACTCACCACCAGGCTCACCACCTGATCCCCACTGACAGAGCTGCAGAGATTCAAAGGAAGAAGCTCAAAGGATTCATAGAACTTCTGAAGAAAAAGATAAGCGATGCTGAAAAGGAGTGTGAAAATCAAATTAAAAGAAGTGTGGAAGGAAGGTGGAAAATCGCTTCTTGGAAAGAAGAACTACAAACTGAATTTGAGCAGTTCAAACTTTCCTTGAGTGAAGAGCAATTTTCAATTCATGTCAGCTTGCTCAATAGAGAGAGAGAGATGGAAGAACAGATAGCGCAGAATAAGAGCCAAAGTTTAAGCAGTATGAACACAGTAAAAATTCTCTTGGGTGACATAACAGAGAAGTGTTTGCAGGCTGACCAGGATTTTCTAGCAACTGCTGAGAACCTTCAGCATAGGTATAAAAACCCACTCTTCCCTACAGTCTCCTCATGTGAATTCAAGAATGAGAGCTACACTCTTCCTCCCAATTATGTTGGTCTGCACAAAATAATGAGCAAATTCCAGGAGAATTTGACACTGGATCCTGATACCGCCCATCCAAGTCTGACCATCTCCAAAGATAGAAGTAGTGTCCACATTGGATCAAGTCACCCTCACCTGCTGGACCACCGCCATGTTGACAACATTGTTCCTTTCCCAGCTCTGCAGTGTTGTGAGTCCTTTGATGGAGGCAGGCATTTTTGGCAGGTAGAAGTGAGAGGCATAGGCGAATGTTCCCTCGGAGTGTTTAAAGCATCCTTCCATGATCATATTTGGACACTTCCCCTCTCTCAAAGTGACTTATGGCAATCAGATATCACCTTGACTCTCCCTGGTAATATGCGCATTGAAAGGCCAGAACAATTTGTGAGAACGAGAATTGGTGTTTTTCTGGATTATGAAATGGGAGAACTTTCTATTTTTAATATGAATAACAGGTCATGTTTGCATAGGCTCACTGGTACACTCTCAGAAAAAGTGATACCCTATTTTGCTATTGGACCTTTATCGAAATCTCTCACAATGCATATCGTTAGAGACTAATGATGTGAACATACTGGAGGATAATGTGGTCTGTGGTATGTTTCTTCCCTCTGTTATTGAAGGTTCAATGTAAATAAAGCTTTTCACACAACTGCTAAAAGGCTTCTTTGATTTTTTTTCCCCATTTCATCTTTGCCTGGGAAAATTGACAGGAGACCCTTTCGTATCAAGTGAATCTCTGTAGACAAGCAAGTTTCTAGTAATGTTAGAATAATCACTGCATGCCAGCCACTACTCCCTAGAACACCTAAAATACTTGTTTTGGGCAACTTTTCCTTTTTGGGACCTACTGTGTATTTTTACCTCAGGGGTTTCCAGCTAATCATTATTTGCTCATAGTCATTTCTGCTTCCAAAACTCCTCAACATTTTCTACTTTGTTATTTTGTACAGAATTTGCAGATTTCGCTTCATTCTTAGGAATTTCTCCAGCTTTTTATGCTATTTCCTCTACCTTGTTACTGAAATTAAGAATAAAGTTATGGCATGCACAGCTAGCTCGATCTCCTAGAAAACCGGTTTTCTCCCCTGATCTGCTCGGGACAGGAATGGAAGCCCACCTCTCGGCAACAAAGCTGAACATCTCCTATTCCAGCCAGGTACAGCTCCCCCCCAGTGTCCGGGACTCTCTCTGGGCATGCGCAGCTTGCTCGATCTCCTAGAAAGCTGGTTTTCTCCCCCAATCTGCACGGGACAGGAACGGAGGCCCACCTCTCGGCAACAAAGCTGAAGGTCTCCAATTCCAACCAGGTACAGCCTGGCTCCCAGTGCCAGGGACCCTTTCCGTAGCCACGGCTGCTAATGCGGCCGCGAAATATTCTCCCACTACATATGCCATAGGAACCATAAGCTACCCTCTTAGATGGAATCTTCTCTATTTTAGCTCAGCCATTAGAAACACAGTAGTCAGTAACTCATAAGCCTATCTCAACTCACACTGCATATTAAGTAGAATAGTAACAGTGAACGTGAAGGACTAAACCACACTTGTCACAATGGTAAAGCAACGAAAAAGCCCGCCAAACTTTCTTATTGAAGAGTCTAGCCCAGATGACACCAACAGTACTGTACTGGTAGACAACCTCTCTGACAAGGAATTCAGAAGGGAGCTACTTAGGATGCTTAGGGAACTAAAAGAAACAATGGAAAGCAATGCCAATAGAAGACAAGAGGATTTGAAGGGAGAAATGAGGAAAATGCAATCGGAAATGTCAGACCTGAACAATCTCGTAGGCAAATTGAAAAACTCAGTGGAAGGCCTCAGCAGCAGAGTAACAGCTGCTGAGAACAGAATCAGTGAGCTCGAAGATGAAGTTCAGAGACTCTCCAGAAAAGAGCAGAATATGGAAAAGAGACTCACAATTCGGGAGCAGATGGCAAGAGAAGATTGTGCTGAAGCCAAGAGGGGTAACATAGAATTTTTTGAGTCCCAGAGGGACAGGAAGAAAACCTTGATGAAGAAGAAACTGTCAAAGACATCATTGCTACAACGTTTCCAGAGCTGAAGAAAACTTGTGACCACATTCAGGAGGCCTGAAGGGTACCAGCTAGAAGAAATCCAAATAAAAATACCCCAAGACACATCCTAATCAAAATGACCAAAACCTTAGACAGAGTCAAAATTCTGAAAGAAGCAAGATCGAAGAAAGAAATCTCTTACAAAGGAGCATCCTTAAAATTCACAGCTGATTTTTCTGATGAAACCCTCATGGCCCGAAAACAGTGGTGGGAGTAGGTGAAAAAACTCAATAAAATAAATGCCTCTCCAAAAATACTTTACCCAGCGAGACTCTCATTCATAATAGAAGGAACAACACACAGTTTCACAGAAAAATAACAGCTCAGGAACTTCATAGACTCAAAACCATGGTTACAAGAACAACTAAATGGGCTACTTTAAGGCAAGACAAGCCCCTCAAATACACCAAATTTCAACAGAACAATGGGACAAAATTCCATAACAATAATCTCTCTCAATGTCAATGGACTAAACGCACCAATTAAAAGACATAGAGTAGCAGGTTGGATTAGAAAAGTGAACCCAACATTCTGCTGCCTGCAAGAAACACATCTCAATAGTCAAAGCAAACACATACTCAGAGTCAAAGGCTGGAAAACAATCCTACAGGCAAACAGCTCCCATAAAAAAGCTGGGGTAGCCATCCTAATATCAGACCACATCGATTTCAGAGTGAAGAAGGTCATAAGAGACAGTGAAGGCCATTTCTTATTGATCAAAGGATCTGTACAACAGGAAGAACTTACAATAATAAAGGTATATGCACCTAATGAGAGACCAGCAAAGTACTTAAAACAACTACTCATAGATTTGGAAAAAGACATCAATAGCAACACAATACTAGTGGGAGACTTCAACACCGCTTTGTCACCTCTTGATAGATCAACCAGACTCAAGCTCAGCAAGGACATACTTCATCTGAGGGAAACAATGGAAGAAAGGGACTTAGTAGATATATACAGGACACTTCATCCTCAAAAATCTGAATATACATTCTTCCCAAGCATACATGGAACATTCTCCAAGATAGACCACATGCTGTGTCACAAAACATGCCTCCATAAAATTAAGAAGATAGAGATTGTGTCAACAATCTTCTCAGACCATAATGCGCTGAAATTAGAAGTAAATCACACAAAAAGAGAAAATTAAATCAAACACCTGGAAATTATACAGTGCGCTATTGAACAATGAGTGGCTTAGAAAGGAAATCAAAGAAATAATGAAAATGAGAACACGAGTTACCAAAATTTATGGGACACAGCAAAAGCTCTGTTAAGAGGAAAATTTATAGCTCTACAAGCATTCCTCAGGAAGGAGAAGCGAGCACACATAAATAACCTAAACTCACAGCTTAAGAGCTTAGAGAAGGACCAACAAAAGGAGCACAACCCGAACAGGAGAAAGGAAATAATAAAACTCAGATCAGAGATTAATGAGATGGAAACCCAAAAAACAATCCGAAAGATCAATGAAACCAAGAGCTGGTTCTTCCAGAAAATTAACAAGATCGATAAGCCTCTAGCAAAACTCACAAAGAAAGGGAGAGAGAAAGCCTTAATAAACCGAATCAGAAATGAAAAGGGGGTCATTACAACAGAAACTACAGAAATTCAAAGGATCCTCAGGGAGTGCTTTGAGAAGCTTTATGCCACAGAACATCAAAACCTCTAGGAAATAGATAAATTCCTAGACACCTACAGACTCCCAAGGCTGAACCAAGAAGACCTGGAATACCTGAACAGACCTATCACCATCAAGGAAATTGAAATGGTAATAAAAAGTCTCCCCAAGCACAAAAGTCCTGGCCTGGATGGATTCACTAGTGAATTCTTCCAAATCTTTAAAGAGGACTTACTCCCAATTCTCTTTAAGCTTTTCCACGAAATTGAAATATCAAAAACACTTCCGAACAGTTTCTACGAAGCAAATATCACACTGATACCAAAAGCAGACAGAGATACCACAAAGAAAGAGAATTACAGACCAATATCCCTGTTGAACACAGATGCAAAGATCCTCAACAAACTACTAGCAAATAGAATACAACTACTCATCAAAAAGATCATACACCATGACCAAGTAGGATTCATCCTAGGGTTGCAAGGATGGTTTAACGTTCAGAAATCAATCAACATAATCCATCATATCAACAAAAGAAAAGATAAAAAGCATATGATCATATCAATAGATGCAGAGAAAGCATTAGACAAGATCCAGCACCCCATTATGATGAAAACCCTAGCCAAAATGGGTATAGAGGGAAGATTCCTCAACATAGTTAAAGCCATCTACCACAAGCACACAACAAGCATCATCCTCAATGGGGAAAAACTGAGAGACTTCCCTCTAATATCGGGGACGAGACAAGGATGCCCACTCTCTCCACTGCTGTTCAATATAGTACTGGAAGTAATTGCAATAGCAATTAGGCAAGAAAAAGATATTAAGGGTATTCAGGTAGGAAAGGAAGACATCAAGCTCTCACTATTCGCAGATGATATGATACTCTACTTAGAGAACCCAATAACCTCCACCAAAAAACTCCTAAAAACAATAGACTGGTATAGTAAAGTTGCAGGCTATAAAATCAATACACAAAAGTCCATGGCTTTCCTATACGAACACAGTGAGAGAGAAGAAAGCAACATGAAAAAAACAATCCCGTTCACAATTGTGCCCCACAAAATCAAGTACCTAGGAATCAATTTATCTAAGGAAGTAAAGGACCTGTACAAAGAAAACTACAAAACGCTACTTCAGGAAATAAAAGAGGACACGAGGAAATTGAAAGATATCCCCTGCTCATGGGTCGGGAGACTTAACACTGTCAAAATGGCAATACTACCGAAAGCATTGTATAATTTCAATGCAATCCCTATAAGAATACCCATGACATTCTTCAAAGAAATGGAGCAAACACTCCGGAAATTTATATGGAACAATAAGCCCCCACGAATAGCTAAAGCAATTCTTGGGAAAAAGAAAATCGGAGCAATCAAACTCCCTAACTTCAAACTCTTCTACAAAGCAGTAATAATTAAAACAGCATGGTACTGGAACAAAGGCAGAACTGCAGACAAATGGAACAGGGTTGAATACACTGACATCTCTCCTCAGTCATATGATCATCTAATCTTTGATAAAGGTGCAAGAAATGTGAAGTGGAGTAAGGAAAGCCTCTTTAACAAATTTTGCTGGCATCACTGGATGGCTACATGCAAAAAATGGGCTCAGAACTCTGCCTAACACCACGTACAAAAGTAAGATCAAAATGGATTAAAGACCTCAACATCAGACCAGAAACCAAAAGGTACATTGAAGACAAAGTTGGCAAAACCCTCCATGACATTGAAGCTAATGGTATTTTCAAAGATGCCACGTCACTGGCCAAGCAAGTGTAAACAGAGATAGATAAATGGGACTATCTTAAACTAAGAAGCTTCTGCACCTCAAAAGAAACAGTGACCAAAATACAAAGACATTCTACAGATTGGGAAAGGATTTTCGCCGAATACACATTTGACAAGGGGTTGATATCGAGGATATACAAAATACTGATTGAACTCCACAAGAAGAAAACGTCCAACCCCATCCAAAAATGGGGCAATGAAATGAACAGAAACATTATCAAAGAAGAAATCCGAATGGCCAAAAAGCACATGAGAAAATGCTCTACATCATTAATCATCATGGAGATGCAGATCAAAACCACAATTAGATACCATCTCACACCTCAGAAACTGGCCCACATTCAAAAGAACAAAAGCAACTGATGCTGGCACGGATGTCGTGAGAAACGGACACTCCTTCACTGTTGGTGGTAATGTCGACTGATTCAGCCCTTCTGGATAACAGTATGGACTATTCTCAAAAAATTAGACATTGAGCTCCCATTTGACCCAGCAATACCACTCCTGGGAATATATCCCAGAGTGGCAAAAATGTATACTCGAAGTGACATCTGCACTTGTTTGTTCATTGCAGCACTCTTTACAATAGCCAGAAACTGGAAGAAACCTGAATGCCCAAGGACAGATGAATGGTTAAAGAAACTTTGGTACATCTAAACAATGGAGTACTATGTAGCTGTTAGAAAAGATGAAGTCATGAAATTTACATAGAAGTGGTACAACATGGAAAGTATCATGCTAAGCAAAATGAGTCAGAAAGAGAGGGATAGACATAGAAAGATTGCATTCATCTGGGAGATATAAAGTAACAAAGTTTGAGATTAATACCCAAGAATAGCTGAGATCAGCACCAGAGATAGATAAGGATGGAGGATTACTCCATAGCTTAGAGGCCAGCCAGGAATTCTAGGGGAAAGGGCAGCTCAGATAGAGAAGGGAGCACCAAATAAAGAGTGTTTGGAGGATTCTCCCAGGAGGGGAGATGCATGTCGAAAGTAGACTATGGACTGAACATGTTTGCCACTCAATGCCTCTTTTGCAGACCACAACACCCAAAAGAAGAGAGCGAACACAAGGGAATGCCCTGCCACAGAGGCAGGGTGGGATGGGGGGGATGGGGGTTGGGGGGATATTATCCATGGTGTTGGAAAATGGACACTGGTGGAGGGATGGGTATTTGATCATTGTATAATCAAAACCAAGCACAAAAAATTGCAAATCTAAAACTGTACTTCATGGTCATGGTGTTTCACTAATAAAAAAAAAATACCAAAAAAAAAAAGAAACTGTGAATTCACAATTAAAAATAAAATAAAAAATTAAAAAAAGAGTTAGGAAGGGTGTTTGATTGCCTGTCTCGCAAGTCTAAGGTCTCAAGTTTATTCCCCAGTGCTACCACATGTGCTGAACATGATTTTGATAACTCTGTTCTTTGATTTTTCAAACCTGCACTGTAAGCAATTTCTAGTTTTACTGTTGTCAAGTATGTGTGAGTATCACTACTAGAGGGGTGCAACCCCGAGTGAGTACCACTAAAAGATGTGTGAGCACCACCGCCAGGAAGCACAACCTCTTACTAGCAACTGAGTAAGTGACCCTCAGTGTTCAACCAAATGATATATGCGTACCACAACCAAATAATGTGAACCCTGGTGAACCCCTATGTGCAGTGAAAGGGGTACAACCCTATTGTGATTCCTGGCGACCACCACAGATAAAATGTGTGAGCACCAAAGCTGGGTATATGCACTTCTGGTCATAGCAACACAAAACAACAGTAAGAATGAATAGAGGGAAATTCAGAGAAGAATTAAGAAAGAAAAACATAGATTTATTTTCTTTAATTAATTAATTTGGGGGTTTGGGAGCACATTATCAGGGATTACTGCTGACTCTATGCTTTGGGTTCACTCCTCGTGGTGGTTAGGAAACCATAGAGAGTGCCAAGAATTAAACTCGGGTTAGTTGCAATCAGGCAAGTGCCTTAACCCCCTCTACTATATCTTTAGCTTCTACCTCTATTTTACACTCGTGAAAAAAACTGATTGCTTAATCTCTTGAATTAACACCATCTTTACCTGTTTAATGGGGATAATACATTTTCTTGCTTAGTGATATGGCTAAGAGAAAGATTAGGAGTGAATGAAATATAAATAAAAGGTCACAAAGAGCTTGAAGATAATATATATGCTATACTATTTTTAAATTATTGGTCTCAGAAACTTATTTGCTGAGCAATTTTACATGGTAGCAGTTTGCTATATTTACATATGTACATATTTATTTTCTTTCATTTGATGATCTCTAAACTTTTTCCTCGAATTATTAAGAACCAAGGATGCTAAAACTCTTACAAAGATGTAATTAGACCCATGTCATTGAAGAAGACCAGGTCTCAGACAGGGAAAACAAGGCTTTTGCCTCCAGGGAAGTGGGGAGAGAATATAGCAGAGTGGGATAAACACAAATTTTGGAGTTGATGGACCTGTGGTAGCTAATATTCCTGCATCTCAATTTCTTCTGCGAAGTGGGATAATAATGCCTTGAGGTCTTGTAAGTTTCCAATTAGATTATGAAATAATGTTGATAATGTTGCCTATTTGTCAATAATGTCAATAAATGTTGCCTATTTTTTAAAAAAAAGAATAAAGTTATGGGTTGAGCTTCTTAATGTGTCTCATGGGGATCAAGTGTTTTAACCAGGGATTTCCCAAATGTGTGACAATGAAGATTATTTTAAGTAATGGTATAAGAAGCATGGAAGCTAGTATTATTCAGATTGATCTTGGCATATGAGTTTAAATTCGCCTGGAGCAATAGCACAGCAGGTAGGTCATTTTGTGTTGCAAGTGGCTGACCTGGGTTCTATTCCTTTGTCCCTCTTGGAGAGTCCAGCAAGCTTCAGAGAGTATCTTGCCCACATGGCAGGGCTGGGCAAACTCCCCATGGTGTATTCAATATGCCAAAAACAGTAACAAGTCTCACAATTGAGACATTACTGGTGCCTGCTTGAGAGTATCTATGAACAGTGGGACAAAGTGCTACAGTGCTATGAATTTAAATTAAACTTGGCAATGAAATTCAGAATACCCTTTAAGTATTATCTACCAGGTAAGAGTTCTCTTGTGTCCAACAGGCTAAAACTTTTCCCCAGGCACTGATGTGGCCCTCAGTAGATCTGAGGAGGTGGTTATAAGGCAGAGGGCACAGGCCGGGGGTATGCACAGGATGCACTGGGTGAAGTTTTGGAATGAGAAAATTCAAAGATTATTTAAGGAAAGAATTAGGAAGTAATTACTTGATGAGGCTGACATGTCAATCAAAATATAATTTCCATACTAGACAGAAAACAATTTCACAGGCCCGACACATCCCTGGATATGGTTGTTTTGTGAAGGTAGTGAAATTTGTACAACCACTCACACTTTCCTAATGAGAAATTGATACTTCCTAGTAAAGACTTCCGGATTTCAGTTTCTTCCTAATCAAACATTGAACAAAAATACAAGAAGTCAGGGAAAGCCCTAAAAGTACAAAGAAGATCACACATGTCCATAGCCCTGGCTCCGGGACTTCATTTTTTTTTGTTTTGTTTTCCATTTTTGGTTTTTCTTTTGGGGTGATATTCAGCTGTGCTCAAGGTGTACTTCTGGCTCTTCCCTAAGGTATCTCTCATAGTGAGCTTGAGGGAATAACTATATAGGGTTGGTGAAAGGCAAATATCTTTCCTGCCTTACTATGCCCTGGCTGCTTCACTTTATTTTGGGAGAGTCCCTACCTTATAACCTGTACCTTTATGTGTTCTCTCAGCTCAGCTCCAGGCCAACCCTGCATGCACTCCCTCTACTGGAGGAATCTGAGGTCTTTGCTGGTTGGAATCTGCATAGTACCACCCACCTTGTGGAAATTCCTTCATGGTTATCAAAAGATTTCACACCTGCTTTGGGAGGTCAGAATGTTACTATAACCATTAAGGCTGGTTATGCATGTGAACTCATATTCAGTTCCTGTCAGCCCAGCATTTTACCATGCATTGCCAAGAGGGATCCCTAAGTACAGAATGCAAAAATAAGCCGTGAACAGTGGCGGGTGTAACCCCCAAATGACTTTATATTTCATCACTTGATCACTTGACATCCAATTACTCATCGATTTGCTGGACTGGGTGTCAGTGCCATCTCCATTTGTCCCTGTTGTGTGCTAGTGTAGCCCAATGGCCTCTGCTCGCTCCAGGAACATGAAGAGCCTCAAACTGTTCTGTCAGGGTCTTGAAGAAGAAGTCTGACTATCTTGTAGGTGGGCAGCCACGCGATCTTTTGACGTCCCGTGGAATCCAGTCAGTAATGGCTCTAGTCCAGGTATCATGTCCAAATTACATTACGTGTCCAGCTCATCTGATTTTTGATGCCTTGGCAAATGAGACAGCATCCCCGATTCTTGATCATCAATGGAGTTCGGAACTACGGATTCCTTCTCTCACTTGAGTGAATCTTGATACTCCAAGCATAGCTCTTTGGATTCCTCTTTGGGAGATACTGATAGCGTTCTGATCCTATTTTCGTAGCACTCAGGTCTCTGAGTAGTATGTAGTGCAGGAAGAAAGGTGGAGTCAAAGAGATGTTCCCAGAGCTGGAGGTTCTTTATCCTCTTCAACAGTCTTGAAGGCATTTCAAGTGGCTCTCTTCCTCCTGTGCAACTCAGGTGCCAGGTTTTTTTTCATGTTGAGTTCTAGATCTAGATATACATTACTGCTGCATTCAGAGATGTTCATTCATTGAGAGTGAATGGAATGTCAGGAGGTCGTCCATATCTCATAAAAATTGTCTTCATGAGACAAATGCGACAGATGTGGTCTGGCTGCGTTTTGGCCAGGGCCGCCAACACCTCCTCCATCCTTGGGTGTGGGAAGGGCAGGATTCGGGTGTTTTTTTTTTCCTAACAAAGTCGAGGCTACCAGAAAATATATATATATATGTATATGTATATCACACTCAGACCTCTGTCCTGAATTCAATCAGCTTTCCCGGGGATGCCCTTTCTGATGAGCAGCACCCTGGACTCAAAGACCTCCCTAAGTATTCTCCGGCGATCATATCGGCCACTAACGCTTCATGCTTTCCTTCCCCCTTTTCAAGTGATATTCTTCCAAAAACAAGTACTCTCTCTCAATAAAGAAATGAGTCCATTCAAACCAGATAAAAGGGAACTCAATTCTGAGATTTAGTATAAAGAACATATTACCAGAGAGTCAAAAGGTTGTCCTCTAGACCCTGTAAAAGGATAGCACCAAGGAAGTTGTGGGAGTTAATGTCCCCTTATCCCTTCCTGTCACCCTTGAATAATGGTAAATTCCTGGATTAATTGCTACTCAACTTGCTCCTGACTCTGGGTGGCGCAATGCCTGGTGCTGCTGCTGAGCTACTCCCCTTGCAGGATGCAGACTCAGGCTGGCACCAGCACATTGTGTGCCCTGCACTCAGCACCGTGTTTATATACATCACAGGGTGGGGTTGGAGAGACCCACCCAGGGATGACTGATGGGAGGTAAGGGGGGACTGACCATTGAAAGGATTTTTAAAGGGGTGATTGATTTCCCCACACTAGTCAGAATATCTGGAACTACACATGCAGGGAACCCGGATTCATTTTACAATCTACTTATTGTATGAAGCAAGCCCTTCCTTTATGTCATCCTGAGCCCCAATTCCATTCTTTTAGAGAAAAATAGAAATGCTCCATGAAGTAGAAATAAAGCGCTGTTGAATCAGAGACTTCATAGCACCATAAGGGGTTTGCCATGGGATTCCTGCCTTAGTTCCAGTATCAGGAATAGACTCCTGAGCACTGCAGGGTGTGTCTGCAGAACAAAACAAACAGAATACACAAAGAACTGATTGTGCTGCTCTCTCTCCCCAGGCAGTGTAGCTGCTCCCAGTATTTGTTCTTTTCAAACTTGCCGTGCTGCAATTGAGGTCATTGAGAACATTTTTCCTCTAACATGTATGAATTATCTCCCGACTAAATCCAAATTTTCTGGTGGTCGGATCACTGCTGGAACATCATATGTCAGAAATTTGACTGCAAATAATTTGTAAATCATGGTCTCCTAATAAAGAGCTTAAACAATCAATCAAATAAAAAAATTTTAAAATGACATTCATTACTCTCCCCAGCTCACTGATTGCTACATCATTCATTTACCTATTTGCCTATCTGCACACGTGAAAATCTTCGGAACTATCTTTGAATTTTCTCATTCCAGAACTTTACCCAGTCAACCAAGAACAAATCCTGCGCTCAGTACCGTGAACCTTTTCCTGCTGTGACCATGCCCTAGCCTGTGCCCTCTGCCTGCTCTTTATCCTCAGATCTCCTTTGTGGCTGCATCAGTCTAAGTGGAAAAGATTTGTTCTGATGAACACTGGAACGGGTTTTGCTTTCCTCCCCGCCCCGACCAGGGCTCCGGCAGCCGAAGACCTCCAGGACCAGCCACCACCATGCTGAGACCACTCTCCGCACACCTGAAGGTACTGGCAGAGGGACAAAGCCACGCGGGTTCCGGGGCCGAGACCTCCAAGCCTACTCGAATTGGAGTCGAGCATCTTCCACCCAGATCCTCCAAATTCCAGTAGGCGGGGGTCACACCCACCACCTGGCCCCCTGGCGCCGTGTAATCCCATCAGCGGCCAAGACTCAGAGACTATAAAATCCAGATCCCGGACGAGAACAGTGCAGTCTCTGCCCCCGCGCCTGGGTGTTCCTTCCCGGAGTCCCTTGGAGGGGAACGGGTTGAGCTTTCCTCCCCGCCCCGACCAGGGCTCCGGCAGCCGAAGACCTCCAGGACCAGCCACCACCATGCTGAGACCACTCTCTGCACACCTGAAGGTACTGGCAGAGGGACAAAGCCACGCGGGTTCCGGGGCCGAGACCTCCAAGCCTACTCGAATTGGAGTCGAGCATCTTCCACCCAGATCCTCCAAATTCCAGTAGGCGGGGGTCACACCCACCACCTGGCCCCCTGGCGCCGTGTAATCCCATCAGCGGCCAAGACTCAGAGACTATAAAATCCAGATCCCGGACGAGAACAGTGCAGTCTCTGCCCCCGCGCCTGGGTGTTCCTTCCCGGAGTCCCTTGGAGGGGAACGGGTTGAGCTTTCCTCCCCGCCCCGACCAGGGCTCCGGCAGCCGAAGACCTCCAGGACCAGCCACCACCATGCTGAGACCACTCTCTGCACACCTGAAGGTACTGGCAGAGGGACAAAGCCACGCGGGTTCCGGGGCCGAGACCTCCAAGCCTACTCGAATTGGAGTCGAGCATCTTCCACCCAGATCCTCCAAATTCCAGTAGGCGGGGGTCACACCCACCACCTGGCCCCCTGGCGCCATGTAATCCCATCAGCGGCCAAGACTCAGAGACTATAAAATCCAGATCCCGGACGAGAACAGTGCAGTCTCTGCCCCCGCGCCTGGGTGTTCCTTCCCGGAGTCCCTTGGAGGGGAACGGGTTGAGCTTTCCTCCCCGCCCCGACCAGGGCTCCGGCAGCCGAAGACCTCCAGGACCAGCCACCACCATGCTGAGACCACTCTCTGCACACCTGAAGGTACTGGCAGAGGGACAAAGCCACGCGGGTTCCGGGGCCGAGACCTCCAAGCCTACTCGAATTGGAGTCGAGCATCTTCCACCCAGATCCTCCAAATTCCAGTAGGCGGGGGTCACACCCACCACCTGGCCCCCTGGCGCCGTGTAATCCCATCAGCGGCCAAGACTCAGAGACTATAAAATCCAGATCCCGGAACCGCGCTGCCGCATTCGCGGCCGCGCGACTTCTTATTATCTCATTCCTACTTTGGACAAACTTGCAGGCTATCGAATGTAGCCTGCCCACAGGGCAGAGTCTGGCAAACTCCCCGTGACCTACCAAATATGCCAAATACCAGTAACAATTATGGGTCTCATTCTCCTAAAGAGCCGTGAATATAATCTCAGGGCTAGGATGAAAGAGACGTTACTGGGGCCTGCTCGAGGCAATCGACGATTAACAGGATGATGAAATGAATGAAATGAAATGCAACACTGGAAAGCTGTTGAAAGATAGAAAGGCTGAGGCAGTGCCATGAAGAACCGGCTCAGTGAAGAACTTGGCCTGACTAAGCCTAAGTTTTGGTTCCCTAAACTTGCGTTGCACTTTCCCTGAAATACAGTGGAGAGATCAGCAGAAGAACTAATTAAACATGATGCCAGCCAGAACATCTAATCTAATCAGACCCACCATGTCTTCATGCAACCTCGCCTCCACCCAAGTAACCTCAGCCTTCACCCAATCAGAAGTTACCAATAATAGAAAGTCCCCTAGACCATTGCCAACGGAATGCCCCCACTATGGCACTGTAATGTGTAAAAACCTTTGTTGTTTGGGGCCGCTCGTTCAGACTAAGCTGTTGTGTCAGTGAGCCGGATGGAGGCCATAGCCCAGGCTAGGACTAGCTCAAGCTAATCAATAAAGATACTCTTATAGTTGCATCAGACTCAACTCCTTGGTGGTCTTTCAAGAAACTGAGTCACAGGTTAACACTGTTATCTGGATGGTAACAGTTAAAGGATACTTTTAGTCCCATTGCCAAACTTAAGGCCACATGGGAAGATAATTCTGAATTGTTAGCTTCCAGGCTTCTTATCATTTGTATCACTTGTCATCCTATTAATCTTGGATTGCTCGAGAGAGGGCACCAGTAACTTCTCCATTCGTTCCTATGGTGTGCTAGTGTAGTCCAATGACATCTGCTTGCTTCAGGAACACGAAAAACCTCAAACCAGTTGGTTCAGGGTTTTGATGAAGAAGTATGACCATCTCTTAGGTGGGTGTCCACACATCCTTCTGCCATCCTGTGGAATTCAGTCAGTAATGGCTCTAGTTCAGTGGTCGTCTCTAAATCAAATTACATGAACAGCTCATCTGAACTTCGACACCATGGCAAACGAGAAAGCATCCCTGATTCTTGATCATCGATGCAGGTTGGAACTCTGGATTCCCTCTCTCACTTGAGTGAAATGTGATATTCCAAGCATAGTTCTTTTGGCTCCTACTTGGGAGAACACAAATAGCTTTCTCATCCTGTTTTCATAGGGCCCAGATCTCTGAGGCTTAAGTTAGAGCAGAAAGAATGGTGGAGTCGAAAAGATGTGCCCGGAGCTGGAGGTTCTTTATCTTCTTAACTAATTCTTTGACGCTCTGGAAGGTGTTCCACATGGCTCTCTTCCTCCTGCGCAGTATTGGCACCAATTCATTCCTCATGTTGAGTTCTCGAGTCAGGTACACATAGCTGCTACATTCGGAGATGTTTGTTCCATTGAGAGCAAATGGAACATCAAGGACTTGTTCATTTTCACAAATATTGTTTTGGTGAGATTCACTGCAGTCTGACCTTTCCACACTCACAGCTGAAGTCGGCCAGCATTTGCGCCACTTGGCTAATGTCTGGTGTTATTAGAATGATGTCATCAGTGAAGCAGAGGTGTTGTAGTTGCCGACAATTTATCTTCACTCCCATTTCTTCCCATTCTAGTCGACGAATGACATTTTTGAGAGTGGCACTGAAGAATTTCGGTGAAATGGTATCACCCTGCCAAACCCCTCTCTTGACCTCGATGATCACTTCCTTGTAGATTGGTGAGATCCTGGTAGTCAATCATTAATACAGCTCGAGGAGGATTCGGATGTACTGAATTTAAATGCCCTGTTTGGCTAGGGCTTCGATGACCGCTTCAGTCTCAGTAGAATCAAAGGTCTTCTTTAAATTGATGAACGTTAGACAGAGCAGCATCTTGAAGTCTCGTGAAATATCAATCAGTATGGTCACTTGTGGATATGATCGATACTGCTGAATCAGGACTTCTTATACAATTCTATGAAATAAGTTTCTGTTTCATACATTTGAATTGAAATGTGAACAACAGTCAAAGGCATCTGTTTTTACTATTGGAGAAGATTTCATGCAAGTAAATATCCCTTTTCCACTTTTTTTTTTTTTAGGTTCTATTTGGCTGTGTTCATTGTCACATGACACAGCCCCCAGAGAACTGTGCAGTGCTGAAATTGAATCTGGGCCTCCAATAAGCATTCACTTAGTTCTTTGAAGAGTCTCTGCACTGTATCATTGTAGCACTGTCTTTCCATTTTCATTGATTTGCTCGAGTTGGCCCAGTAATATCTCCATCATGAGACTTGTTTTACTGTGTTTGGTATATCGAATATGTCATGGGTAGCTTACCAGGCTTTGCTGTGCAGGCAAGATACTCTAAGTAGCTTGCCAGGCTCACAGAGAGTGGCAGAGGAATCGAACTCAGCTTGGCCGGGCTGGCTGCGTGCAAGGCAACTATTGCTCTATCTGCCTGTTGTCTGTTGTCTACAAATTATTCACTCAAGTCATCCTGAATAGGATTGGAAGAACACTAGATTAAGGACAACCGTGCAAGCAAGTCGGGTTCCAAAAAGGATTCAGCATAATCGTCCATATCCACATGATAACCAAGTTCATTGAGGTTTCTCAGAATTTCAAGATGCAGCTCTGTCTAATGTTCATTGATCTAAAGAAGGCTTTGATTCTGTTGACTGAAGTGTCATCGAAGCCCTAGGCAAACAGGGCATTCAAACTCAATACATCAGGATCCTCTGTGAGCTGTGTTGCGGATTCACTACCAGGATCTCACCATTCTACAGAGAGATGATCATTGACTCATGAGAGGGGTTCGGCAGGGTGATACCATTTCACCAAAACTCTTCAGTGTCACACTCGAGAACGTCAGGCGACAACTGGAATGGGAAGGAATGGGATTGAAGATAGACAGTCAGCAGCTACACCGCCTCCACTTCGCTGATGACATCATTCTAGTAACACCAAACATCAGCCAAGCTGTACAAATTCTGGCGACTTCAACTGTGAGTGTGGAAAGGTTGGAATACAGCTAAATCTCACGAAGACAATGTTTATGAGAAATGGTCTCATTCCTGACGTTCCATTCACTCTCAACGGGATGGACATTTCCGAAGGCAACAGTTACATGTACCTAGGTCAAAATTCAACATGACAAATGACCTGGCACCTGAGTTGCGCAGGAGGAAGAGAGCATCTTGTAACGCCTATCAGAACGTTGAAGAAATAACTAAGAGGAGGAAGAACCTCCAGCTCCGGGCCCATCTCTTCAATTCCACTGTTCTTCCTGCATTAATATACATCTCAGAGACCTGGGTCCTATGTAAACAGGATGAGAATGCTATTCGAGTCTCCCAAAGAGGAATCAAAAGAGCTATGCTTGAGGTATCATGCTTCACTTGAATGAGAGAAAGAATCTGGACTTCCAACCTCTATCAACGGTCAAAAATCAGGGATACTCTCTTGTTTGCCAAGGCGTCAAGAATTAGATGCGCTGGACACATAATGTAATTTGGCGACAGCCGCTGACTAGAGCCATTACTGACTGGATTCCATGGGATATCAAAAGATCGCGTGGCTGCCCAACTATGAGATGGTCAGACTTCTTTGAAAGACCTTGGCCGAACGGTTTGAGGCTGCTCATGGTCCTAGAATGAGTAGACAGCATTGGGCTACACTAGCAACTGACAGGGACAAATGGAGACATTACTGGTGCCCACATGAACAAATCGATGAGTAATGGCATTTCAACTGATCAAGTGATTAAGTGACGCATGCTCACATTTCAACTCAAATGTGTGACACTGAAGCTTAGTTTAAGTAATTGTATAAGAAACTTCGAAGCTAATATTATTTAGATTTATCTTGGCTTATGGCTTTCAATTTAAGTTTGGCAATGTAATTAAAAATACCCTTTAACCCATCGAGAGAGACTGGAAGTGGAGTGTGGGTACTGGGGATGGTGGGAGGGAAACTGGGGACATTGGTGGTGGGAAATGTACTCTGGTGGAGGAATGGGTGCTGGATCATTGTATGACTGAAAACCAAAACCCAACTATAAACAGCTTTGTAATGGTCTATTTCATCAACAGTCAGTTAACAGAATTAAAATAAAACCAAAAAGTAATATATCGTTCATGCCTGCTTCAATCAGCTTAGTCAGTGGCTGAATAAATTGCAGTAGACCTACAATAAAGCAATGTGTATAGGGGGTGGAGTGATAGCACAGCAGGAAGGGTGTTTGCCTTGCACACGGCCGACTCAGGTTTGATTCCCAGCATCCCATACGGTCCAGCACCATCAGAAGTAATTCCTGAGTACATGAGCCAGGAGTAACTCCTGTGCATCACTGGGTGTGACCCAAAAAGAAAAAACAAAACTATCCTTTAAGTATTATCTACCAGATAAGAGCTTTCCAGTGTTCTTAGGACAAGCTTTCCCCAGGCAGTGATGTGTCCCTAAAGGAGCTCTGAGGAGAAGGTGAGAGAGCAGAAGGCAAAGGCCCGAATGTGACTATAGCAGGAACAGGTTTATGGTACTGAGCACAGGGTTTGCTCTTGGTGGACTGGGTGAGGTTTTCAAATAAGAAAATTCAAGGGTGTTTCCAACGACTTTCACACGTGCTGATAGAAAGTTAAATAAATGGTGTCTCAATCAGAGAGCTGTGGACACTTATAATGTCATTTTAAATATTATTTTTTATTTATTGTTTAAAATTTGGGGCTGAAGCAATAAAACAGCAGATAGGGCGTTTGCATTCCATGCAGCCAACATAACCTACCCGAGTTCAATTCCTCCGCCCCTCTTGGAGAGCCCAGCAAGCTACCAAGAGTATCTCACCCGCAACTCAAAACCTGGCAAGCTCCCAGTGATGTATTCGATATGACAAAAAAAGTAACAGCAAGTATCACAATTTGTTGTGAGATGTTACTGGTACCTGCTTGAGCAAATCGATGAACAACGAGAGGACAGTGCTATAGTGCTACAGTTTAAAATTTTATTAGGGCACAGCAATTTAACATGTTTCTCATAGTAGAATATGTGACCCAAACTGTTCTGGCACCAGTGCCACCCCCAGTGTCATTGGCGAAAATTTTTGAAATCTCAATGCAGCACTGAAGACTCTGGAAAGGACAAATTGTGGACCCACTTACACTCCCATGTGGAGAGACTGAAACTGCAGCGCAGCCTGGAACTTCAGTGTATTTTGGTATTTAATTAATTTTATAGGGCTGGAGCAATAACACAGCGGGTAGGGCGCTTGCCTTGCTTGCAGCCGACCTGGGCCGACGTTGGTTTGATTCCTCCGCCCCTCTTGGAGAGCCCGGCAAGCTACCGAGAGTTTCATGCCCTCATGCAAAGCCTGGCAAGCTAACCATGACATATTTGATATGCCAAAAACAGTAACAAGTCTCACAATGGAGATATTACTGGTGCCTGCTCAAGGAAATCACTGAACAATAGGAGGATTGTGCTATACAGGGCTATAATTAGTTTGGTTGTGCCACACCCTACACTGAACATGGCATTCTGTTGACTCGGTGCCACACCTGGCAAACACCTTAGAGCCTCCATTATCTCTCTTACCCCAACAGCACTTTCCTTCTAATTCATAAACATTCTCTACTTTTTCTCAATGAGAATGGGATAGGGAACATAAAGACAGTTAAGGAAGGGCTTGCTTCCTGTGAACGCTACTTCCCTAAACACGGAGCTTCTAGTGACAGGTTAGAGCTCTGGGGAATCCCATCACTGCTCTGAAAATCCCTTCTATCCAGCCCCACCCGACCTCCCATCAGTCATTCCTGGGTGGGTCTCTCCAGACCCACCTTATGATGCATATAAACACGGTGCTGAGTGCAGGGCACACAATGCGCTAGTGCCAGCCTGAGTCTGCATCCTTCAAGGGAAGTAGCTCACCAGCAGGACCAAGCACTGCACCAGCCAGAGTCAGGATCAAGGTGAGTTAGCGATCAATCTGGGGTTTGTGGTAACTGGAGGCAGGAATAAGGGACAAGAAATCAATCAGGGAATTTGTGGTTCTTGTGGGGTCAGAGCATTATTTCTACAGCTTCCTTAGTGCCTACTGTGTGTAGGGTCTAGAGGGGCTCCGTTTGACCATCTGATCTCTATTTTCTTTATACTATACCCCAGAGTTGAGTGACCATTCCTCTGAAGTAAAAGGGGTCATTTTCTCATCACAGAAAGTGGTGATCACTTGAAACAGGGGATTCTAATAGATGAAGCCCCGGAGGTTGGTGGGCTTATTGGTGAAAACAGTTTGGAGGGCCTTGAGTCCAGATGGGAACTATGTTTTCACAGAGATAAATCACAGAGAAAACCATATTAAATTTCGAACAGAGGCTGAGTTTGTGATTTTTTTAATTTTTTATTTTCTGGCAGGAGAAAACCTGAGGAGTTCGAACTTGTGAGCAAAAACGTCCTTGTCCTGCCCTTTCCACACCTAAGGATGGAGGAGGTGTCGGCAGCCCTGGCCAAAATGCATCCAGAACTCATCTGTCTCGTCTGCCTGGACTACCTCAATGACCCTGTCACCATCGACTGCGGCCACAACTTCTGTGACTCCTGTATCCGCATGTCATGGAAGGACCTGCAGAACACATTCCCCTGTCCTGTGTGCCGGCAGGCCCGCCAGGAGATGCTTGTCAGTGCCAACGCCCAGCTGGGCAGGCTGGTGGACCTGGCCAAGCTCCTGCACAAATCTGAGAGCAACGAGATGGCGCGGGCAGAGGAGCGCTGGTGTGAGGAGCACAGACAGGGAGTGAGTCTCTTCTGTGAGGATGACCAGGAGCTGGTATGTCCTCTGTGTGCCCAGGGCTCTGCCCACCAGGGCCACCACGTCAGGTCGGTGGCCGAGGCAGCGGCTCATCACAGACAGAGGCTTGGTGACTATATCGAGTCCCTGAAGAAGCAGCTGGTAGAGGTGCAGAAGCAAGAAGTCGCCCAAGATAGAAACCTCCTGCAGCTGAGAGCAGACGTGGAAAAGCACAGGAGTCAGCTGGCCTCGGAATTTGAGCAGCTCACCCAGTTTGTGGAGCGTGAGCAGGAGGCGGCGCTCTACAGGCTGGCAGAAGAGGACAAACACCTGCAGCAGCAGCTCAGGGTCAACCTGGAGGCCTACTCGGACAACATCTCGGAGCTGAAGGACCTCAGACGGGTGGTGGCGGAGCGAAGCGTGATGTCGGAGGAGATGGTGCTGAGGGGGGTGAGGGACCTACAGCAGCGCTGGGCGGGACTGCAGCCCCTGGCCGTGCAGCTCCTGCGCTTCAGGCCAGTGACCTACAGCCTCCCTCCTCTGTGCTCAGCACTCAGCGGCATCATCCAGAGATTCCGAGAGAGGATCAGCCTGGACCCCGACACGGCCCACCCCAGCCTGCACGTGTCCCAGGACCTCCAGTCGGTGACCTGCGTGAGGAAGAGGTCCAAAGGGGATGGGGACCCCGTGCCCTGGGATGACTACACCCCGCTGGTTGTCCTGGGCCGGGAGGGCTTCACCTCTGGCCGCCACTACTGGGAGGTGCAGGTGGGCGCCAAGCCCGAGTGGGCCGTGGGCGTGTGCAGCGTCGCCCCTTTGGCCCAGACCTCACGGCCCCTGGTGGCTCCCAAAAGATGCTGGACGCTGCAGCTGCAGGACGGCGACTA
Organism: Sorex fumeus; assembly: GCF_029834395.1. NCBI lineage: Eukaryota > Metazoa > Chordata > Mammalia > Eulipotyphla > Soricidae > Sorex > Sorex fumeus. The sequence continues at coordinate 49,820 of NW_026606147.1, read as the reverse complement.
CCTGGCCGTGGGCTCGGGGACCGTGCCTCTGGCTTTCAGGGACCAGCCTGCTACCATCGGCCTTTACCTGGACTGGGAGCTGGGCCAGCTTTCCTTCTACAATGCGGCCAACAGGTCTCACCTGCACTCGTTCACAGAGCCCTTTGCTCAAGAGCTCAAGCCATACTTTCGCGTGGGGCCTGACTGCACCCCTCTCTCCGTGAGGGCGGGGAGGGCTGGGGAAGGGTGAGCACAGCCTGGGTTTCCCCCCTGCCTCATGTGGACTACGGGTTATCTGATATTTATGAGACTGGTTGCATAAGTCTTCAATTTTGGGGCAGCTTAGGGAGATGATCTCTTCTTGTAACTCTTTGTAATATATCTCTGATTATTTTGCACCTATATGCCTGTGTCTAATAAAATACACTTTTACTGCAAAGAAAAGTCTTGCTTCCTTGCAGCAGAAATATGTTTTAAAAGGCATTACACAGTTCTCACGGGCTGGAGCGATAGCACAGCGGTAGGGCTTTTGCCTTGCATGCAGCCAACATGGCCGACCCGAGTTCGATTCCTCCGCCCCTCTCGGAGAGCCCGGCAAGCTACCGAGAGTATCTCACCCGCACGGCAGAGCCTGGCAAGCTCCCCGTGACGTATTCAATATGCCAAACACAGTAACAACAAAGTCTCCAATGGAGACGTTACTGGGCCCGCTCAAGCAAATCGATGATCAACGGGAGGGCCTTTTACTTTTACACAGGTCTCATATCCATTCCTGCTTATTACTTTATATCTACAGTGTATTTTATTAGCGGTATGCACATTTGACAAATTTCCCTCAATTATATAAAACCTAGGAGTAGTGATCTCCATGCCTGGAACAAGGAATATCCTCTAAGCCCTACTGAGTATCAGGTTTAAATACTAAAATAAGTATATAAAAAAGTTAAAAACAGTTCTGGATTTAGTTTTGATATATTTTCTGTATTTACAAAGAGAATTTGGACTAAAATATCACATGCCATGATAAATACACCACTCACTAATGAGTGGTGCAATTACACCACTCATTAATGATTGGTCAAAGACCTTTCTGTGTAAACATTCCTCATTCTGTTGACATGTATGTCATAAGCAGGCTTAAAGCGCTCATTAGAATCTTTCTAATATTCTTAAATATTCTATTTATTAATTGTTTTCAAATTTAATTCAAAAAAACAAATATGCTAATTTAACTTCAACGCATGAAAAATATGTCCTTCATTTTGTATTTTTTAATCACTCTTTTCATTTTCTTTCAGTAAGAATAGTATTTGGTGGGCTCACTTGGTATGAGTTCCTCAAAAGGAATACAACGAAGATGGGATTGAAGAATATACTATCAGGATCACGATCACGATCATCCTGTTGTTCGTTGATTTTCTCAAGCAAGCACCAGTAACGTCTAATTCTTCTTAGCCCTGAGATTTTTAAAAGAGCCGTTTCAATGCTCTTTCAGGATTAGAAGAATGAGCCCCATCATTGTTACTGGTATTTGGCATATTGAGTATGACCCGGGAAGTTTGCCAGACTCTGCCGTGCGGGCAGGATACTTTTGGTAACCTGCCACGTTCTCCAAAGGAAAAAATAAGATGCCGCGAATGAGGCCGCACACTTCTGGGAGCTGGGTTTTATAGTCTCTGCGTCTTGGCCATTGATGGGACCAATCTGGCGCTGGCAGCAGCTGGTGGGTGTGACGCCTACTTACTGGAAGATGAGGGGGGTCTGGGTGGAGAAGGCCCAGTCCCAATCCGAGTAGGCTTGGAGACCTCAGCCCCAGGACCCGCATGCCTGGGTTCCTCTGCCAGTTCTTTCATGAATGAGGCCCGTCCGGACGAGTAGAGAGTGGTTCCAGCATGGCCATGGCTGGCTCCGGAGGTCCTCAGCTGCTGGGGCTCTGCTCGGGGTGGGGGGTGGAGAGAAACTCAACCCTCCCCCGTCGAAGGGGCCCCAGTGAGGACAGCAAGGCACGGGGACAGGAGACTGCGCTGTTCTCCTCCGGGAGCTGGGTTTTATAGTCTCTGCGTCTTGACCGTTGATGGGACCAACCTGGTGCTGGGGGCAGCTGGTGGGTGTGATGACTACCTACTGGAAGATGGAGGGAGGGGTCTGGGTGGAGAAGGCCCAGTCTCAATTCGAGTAAGCTTGGAGACTTCAGCCCCGGGGACCCGCATGCCTGGGTTCCTCTGCCAGTTCTTTCATGCTTGAGGCCCGTCTAGACATGTGGAGAGTGGTCCAAGCATAGCTGTGCCTGACTCCGGAGGTCCTCAGCTGCTGGGGCTCTGCTCAGGGTTGGGGGGGGAGAGAGAAACTCAACCCTCAAAAGGAATACAACTAGGGTGGGATTGAAGAATTTACTATCACTAGCTCTAAAATAGGAAGACTCAATATGGTCAGGGTTGGAGCAATAGTAAAACAAGTAGGGCATTTACCTTGCATGAGAGCTGGGTTTGATTCCCAGCATTACATATGGTCTCCGAAGCACTGCCAGGAATGATGACTGTGCATCACCAGATGTGACCAAAAAAGGAAAAAAAAGAAAACTCTTAATACTCAATATGGTCAGACCCAATTTTGCAGGCAACCAACCCAGATTCGATTTCCAACAACTCATATGGTCCCCTGAGCACTGCCAGGAGTAATTCCTCAGTACAAAAACCAGGAGTAAACCCTGTGCATTGTCCTGGTGTGACCCAAAAAGGAAAAAAAAAAGTCTCAGGCTCTTTTTGACAATACCATAGCAGTGAACAGACTTTTAGCCAGGTAGAAAAGTTGTCTGTAGGCAGATTAGGAGAAAACCTATAAAGTTACTCTAAAATTATTGTGAAGGCAAGTACTTTCCTCCCCTGAATCTCTAACTGTGGTATTGCTCTCAGCTCTCATCTTGGAGAAGTCTATGCTCTCTCTGAACATGTTATTCTCTTTCTTTCACTTCTAGTAATCTCTAAATACAACTATTATACAACCTAAATATAGTGATTTGGGGGAAATGATATAAACATAAATTTAAAGTGGTTTAAGAAACTATATCAATTAAAGCTTGTTGTTCCTAGCTTAGTCCTGGATTCTGTTCTTTGGGATCCTTACTGACAATCCCTGTCATCATTTAAAGTGATAGGGTTCAAACCCAGGTTCTGTGTAAACATAGTGCTTTACCCACTATTCTTTCTTTCCAGCTCTTAAAGAATTTCTTGATGCTAGCCTGGAGTCTATGGAATTAACAATTTATAAATCCAGCCATGCTTGTCTCCATTTACCTATTCCTCATATTGTGAGGTAGAGAAAGAACCTCATTAGCACCGTGACAGGCTGCATTTCAACAAACGAGCAGTAGGCCTAAGTTTCTGTCCCCGCTGTCCCCGCAACACACCAAAGAATTTCCTGAAACTGTCCTTGGCCAAAGCTAGAAATCCCTAGGCACCTTTTGACAGTCCTGTGAGAAGTAGGATATCTCTGGGCACAGCAGAGGGGCATGACCAATTAGCTCACAGACTTGTGACAGTTTCCTCAAATTTTGGGAAAACTGCCACCTTTGCTTCTATAACCATAAGCGATAAAGTGTCTTCTGGAACTTTCTGTGGAACAGACTTGTACGCTGCTGACCCGGGTTTGATTCCCAGCATCCCATATGGTCCCCCAAGCACCGCCAGTAGTAATTCCTGAGTGCAGAGCCAGGAGTAACCCCTGTGCATCACGGGGTGTGACCCAAAAAGAAAAAAAAAAAAGGAAAGAATTGTCCAGGTGGGTCAGATTATCAATAAACTCTTTTGAGTTTATTAAAGCCCCAGTGAGGTGTTGGCAGCACCAACAATTCTCAGCCTGGTACTCAAAGGTCTTACTTAGTCCCAACTCACTTCAGCACTGCCCCCATTGACCAAAGAAGATAGAAAGGAAAGTGGCAGAATCTCATATGATGGCTAATGGTTCTCTTCTCAATCTTCACATAAGTCACTTTCAACAGTTCAAGTTAAAAATGGTGATATTAAATTAGAAAATATATGCAACAAATGATTGTACTTATTTTGGAAATTTGCATAGAAATGTATGGCATAAAGATATCAAATAAAGTACCTACATCTTCAATTAGAGTTTATTATACTGTGTTTAGTAATATAGATAAAGTTCTACAAAGGACCTTGAGTTGCTATTTTGATACAGAAAATGGATGTTAGCTAATGCTGACATTTGAACATTTTCTCTATTACAGAGGCACAAAGAACAAAATCACTAATTTTATTTTTTTTATTTAAAAAAAACTAAATACTGTGGTTTACAAAATTATAATAAAATAGTTGTTTGGGGCATTTGGATTTCCAATACCCATCCATCCATCAATGTACATTTCTCAACACTAATGTTCCCAGTTTCCACCCCCAATATAGATCCCCCTTTATATTCATCAACATAAATGAAAGGTGATGTTTTGGGGAGCAGAGGTTGTTGACATTGGAGTGGGTTGAACCACATCTAGAGGTATCAGGGCTGGCTCCTAGCTTAGAGATAATATGTGGCAGTGCTCAGAAGACCATATAGGATTATATGCAAGGCAAATACTCTTCCCACTGTGTGATTAGTCTGGTCCCAAACTTTCATGACTCCTTGTAGATCTTAATATTCTGGAGTTAAATATGATGGAAACTAATCCCACCAGTATGACACTGTGTGGGACAGGGTATGGGTATTTTATTTTCTATAGCTCTGATAACAAAATCTTTGTTATGATAAACATAAGCAACTGTGCAGTGTTAGCAAAGATATTTTATAGGTATCACAAATCAAATCACAAATCATCCTGTTAATCGTCGATTGCCTCGAGCAGGCCCCAGTAACGTCTCCTTCATCCTAGCCCTGAGATTATATTCAAGGCTCTTTAGGAGAATGAGACCCATCATTGTTACTGGTATTTGGCATATTGGGTACGACACAGGGAGTTTGCCAGACTCTGCCGTGTGGGCAGGCTACATTTGGTAGCCTGCCAGTTTGTCCAAAGTAGGAATGTGATAATAAGATGTCATAATAGGATGCCATAATAGGATGCATTCACGGTCACGCGGTTCCGGGAGCTGGTTTTTATAGTCTCTGAGTCTTGGCCGTTGATGGGATTACACGGCGCCAGGGGGCCAGTTGGTGGGTGTGACCCCCGCCTACTGGAATTTGGAGGATCTGGGTGGAGGATGCTCGGCCCAAATCCGAGTAGGCTTGGAGATCTCGGCCCCGGAACCCGCGTGACTTTGTCCCTCTGCCAGTACGTTCATGTGTGCGGAGAGTGGACTCAGCATGGTGGTGGCTGGTCCTGGACCAGCCACTTTATAGGTATACCGATATCAAAATAGCTGAATCTTCATATAATGATGGGTTATTTATAGAGACTGTACCTGTTTCACAGGAAGCACTATAGAGTAAAATGATTTTAACTAGACTTGTTTTATCCCATGAGCTCTGTGTAGAACAGGGGTCAAGGTCTGAGAGACACAATTAATTTGACCTAGGGGAGAATCCTTCTCTCACTGCATACCTCATAGACAATGTCAAAAACGAAACAGGCAGTCCATTGCAAGGCATTGAAAGGTGTGTGTTGAGACAATTTTTGGTTTTTGGTTCACAGGCTGGTGTTCTGGGCCTACTCCCATCCTGATGTTGAGAGAACATGCAGTGTTGTAATCAGTCCTAGGATCTAATAAATAAAAGCCAAGTGCTCCATTTGTAAGATTAATTTGTAGAAATATTTATTTTTATGTTTTGTAAGATAAACTTGTAGAAGTATTTATTTTATATTTTATTTATTTTATGTTTTAAGTATTATTTTATTATATTTTAAAAGAAATGTTTATTTATTCCTCCTCCCCACAGCTCCCCAGTTTTCCACTAGTTTGGCAGTCACCCACAAACCGCCCGTGGTGCCATGTAATCTCACCAATGACCAGAGACTATGTACTAAAGGTTCCAGAAGAGGGCCCAAAGAGTCTCCTGACCCTGCGCCAGGCTGTCCTCATTGGGGCACCTTGGAGGGGAGCTAGTTGAGTCACCCTCCCCACCCCAAGCAGTGCCCTGGCAGCTGAAAACCTCCAGAACCCAATCAACGCCAAGTTGAAGGCCACTCTCCACACATTCGGATGACCTCTCTCAAGAGAAGACGAGCCTCACTCAAGACGGGATGAATCTCACTGGAGAGCAGACCAGCAGGCAAACCCAGGTACACAGGAACCTGTGACTGAGATCCCCAAGCCCTGTAATCTCCAAGCCATGTAATCTCATCAACAGCCAAGACCCAGACTCTATAAACTAAAGCTCCTGAAAGAGAACAACACAGAATTTCCTGCACATTATACTCTATCCATAACAAGCAATACAAAAGAAATCATCTAGCATTGGCTTTTAGGCAGGTTTGAGAGTGGTGAGACTGGTGTCAACATATCGAATGTAACCCAAGTAGAGAGAAGGTATGCAGTAAATTGTCTTCCATATAGGCAGAAGAAAGTATGGAATGGGGGTGGTCTGGGAAAATACTAAGGATTTTGGTGGTGGAAAATGTGTACTAGTGAAAGCATGAATTTGTACTGGTGAAGGGATGGGTCTTTGATGATTGTTTGACTGAAGCTCAAACATGAAAGCTTTGTAACTGTATCTCACGGTAAATAAAAAAAGGGGGGGTGGGGGAAATAATAATAAAATAATAAAATTAACATTCTGAATAAAAAAAGAAAACGCAATGTGGAATTATTGCCCAATTCAATCAGCTTACTCAATGCCTAAATATATAGCATTGTTCATCAATTTGCTCAAGCAGGTACCAGTAACATCTCACAACAAATTGTGTTACTTGCTGTTACTGTTTTTGGCATACCGAATAGTCACTGGGAGCTTGCCAGGCTTTGCAGTGTGGGCGAGATAATCTCAGTAGGTTTCTGGGTTCTCCAAGAGGGGCGGAAGAATTGAACTCGGGTAGGTTATGTTGGCTGCGTGGAATGCAATCGTCCTATGCACTATGCTATTGCTCCAGTCCCAAATTTTAAAAAATAAATCCTGTCCTCCCGTTGTTCATCTGTTTGCTCAATCGGGCCCAGTAATGTCTCCATTGTGAGACTTCTTATTTCTGTTTTTGGAATATTGAATTTTCTCAGTATCTTGCCAGGCTCTCCTAGAGGGGTGGAGGAATCGAACCCGGCTCGGCCGGGCTGGTTGCGAGCAAGGCAAAGGCCCTATCACTGCGCTATCACTCCAGCCTTAAAATTATAAAAAAAAAAATACATTTTTAAAATGACATTAAAAGTGTCCACAGCTCTCTTATTGAGGCACCATTTACTTAACTTTCTATAAGCACATGTGAAAGTCGTTGCAATCATCCTTGAATTTTCTTATTCGAAAATTTCACCCAGTCCACCAAGAGCAAACCCTGTGCTCAGTACCATGAACCTGTTCCTCCTGTAGCCACATTCAGGCCTTTGCCTTCTGCTCTCTCATCTTCTCCTCAGAGCTCCTTTAGGAGTGCATCAGTGCCTGGGGAAAAGCTTTGTCCTAAGAACACTGGAAAGCTCTTATCTGGTAGATAATACTTAAAGGATAGTTTTTTTTTTTCTTTTTGGGTCACACCCCGTGATGCACAGGAGTTACTCCTGGCTCATGTACTCAGGAATTACTCCTAGTGGTGCTGGACCATATGGGATGGGGGGAATCAAACCTGAGTCGGCCGTGTGCAAGGCAAACATCCTTCCTGCTGTACTATCACTCCACCCTCTATACACATTGCTTTAATGTAGTAATACTGCTATTTATTCAGCCACTGACTAAGCTAATTGAAGGAGGCATGAATCTCCATTACTTTTTGTTTTTCCTTTTAATTTTGTTAACTGAATATCCATGAGATAGACCATTACAAAGCTGTTTATAACTGGGGTTTGGATTTCGGTCATACAATGATCCAGCACCCATTCCTCCACCAGAGTACATTTCCCACCACCAATGTCCTCAGTTTCCCTCCCACCATCCCCAATACCCCACACTCCACCCCCAGTCTCTGTCGATGGGTTAAAGGGTATTTTTAATTACATTGCCAAACTTAAATTGAAAGCCATATGCCAAGATAAATCTAAATAATATTAGCTTGGAGGTTTCTTATACAATTACTTAAGCTAAGCTTCAGTATCACACATTTGAGTTGAAATGTGAGCACGAATCACTTAATCACTTCATGACTTGACATTCCATTACCCATCGATTTGTTCATGTGGGCGCCTGTAATGTCTCCATTTGTCCCTGTCAATTGCTAGTGTAGCCCAATGCTCTCTGCTCATTCTAGGACGATGACCAGCCTCAAACCGTTCGGTCAAGGTCTTTCAAAGAAGTCTGATCATCTCATACGTGGATGGCCACGCGATCTTTTGATATACCATGGAATCCAGTCAGTAATGGCTCTAGTCAGCGGTTGTCTCCAAATCACATTATATGTCCAGCCGATATAATTTTCGATGCCTTGGCAAACAAGAGAGCATCTCTGATTCTTGACTGTTGATATAGGTCGGATCCGGATTCTTTCTCTCATTCGGGTGAAATATGATACCTCAAGCATAGCTCTTTTGATTCCTCTTTGGGAGACTCAAATAGCATTCTCATCCTGTTTTCATAGAACCCAGGTCTCTGAGATATATGTTAATGCAGGAAGAACAGTGGAATTGAAGAGATGGGCCCAAAGCCGGAGGTTTTTCATCCTCTTAGTTATTTCTTCGACGCTCTGATAGGCGTTCCAAGATGCTCTCTTCCTCCTGTGCAACTCAGGTGCCAGGTCATTCTTCATGTTGACTTCTTGACCTAGGTACATGTAACTGTTGCATACGGAAATGTTCATCCCGTTGAGAGTGAATGGAACATCAGGAATGAGACTGTTTCTCATAAACATTGTCTTCGTGAGATTTAGCTGTATTCCGACCTTTCCACACTCACTGTCGAAATAACCAGCATTTGTACTGCTTGGCTGATGTTTGGTGTAACTAGAATGATGTCATCAGTGAAGCGGAGGCGCTGTAGTTGCTGACAGTCTATCTTCAATCCCATTCCTTCCCATTACAGTTGTCACCTGACATTCTTGAGGGTGGCACTGAAGAGTTTTGGTGAAATGGAATCACCCTGCCAAACCCCTCTCTTGAGTCAATGATCACCTTCATGTAGAATGGTGAGATCCTGGTAGTGAATCCACAACACAGCGCACAGAGGATCCTGATGTATTGAGTTTGAATGCCCTGTTTGGCTAGGGCTTCGATGACACTTCAGTCAACAGAATCAAAGCCTTCTTTAAATCAATGAATATTAGATAGAGCTGCATCTTGAACTTCTGAGAAACCTCAATGAACTTGGTTATCATGTGGATATGGACGATTATGCTGAATCCTTTTTGGAACCCGAATTGATTGCACGGTTGTCCTCAATCTAGTGTTCTTCCAATCCTATTCAGGATGACTTGAGTGAATAACTTGTAGACAACAGACAACATGCAGATAGGGCAGTAGGTTGCCTTGTACGCAGCCAGCCCAGCCAAGCTGAGTTCGATTCCTCTGCCACTCTCTGAGACCCTGGCAAGCTACCTAGATTATCTCACCTGCACAGGAAAACCTGGTAAGCTACCCATGACGCATTCAATATACCAAACACAGTAACAACAAGTCTCACGATGGAGATGTTACTGGGCCCGCTCGAGCAAATCAATGAACAACAGAAGGACAGTACTACAGTGATACAGTGCACAGACACTTCAAAGAACTAAGTGAATGCTTATGGGAGGCCCAGATTCAATCTCAGCACTGCACAGTTCTCTGGGGGCTGTGTCATGTGACAATGAACACAGCAAGATAGAGCCTAAAAAATAACAAAGGTGTAAAGAGGACATTTACTTGCATGAAATCTCCTCCAGTGGTAAAAACAGATGCCTTTGACTGTTGTTCACATTTCAATTCAAATGTATGACACTGAAACTTATTTTATATAATTGTATGAGAAGTCCCGATTCAGCAGAATTGATCATATCCACAAGTGACCAAACTCATTGATATTTCAAGAAACTTCAAGATGCCGCTCTGTCTAACGTTCATCAATTTAAAGAAGACCATTGATTCTACTGAGACGGACGCGGTCATCGAAGCCCTGGCCAAACAGGGCATTCAAATTCAGTACATCCGAATCCTACTTGAGCTGTATTAATGATTCACCACCAGGATCTCACCGTTCTACAAGGAAGTGATCATCGAGGTTAAGAGAGGTGTTTGGGAGGGTGATGCCATTTTACCGAAACTCTTCAGTCCCACCCTCAAGAACGTCATGCGACACTGGAATGGGAAGAAATTGGAGTGAAGATAAATTGTCGGCAACTACAACACCTCTGCTTCACTGATGACATCATTCTAATAACACCAAACATTAGCCAAACAGCACAAATGCTGACCGACTTCAGCCGTGAGTGTGGAAAGGTCAGACTGCAGTGAATCTCACCAAAACAATGTGAAAAATGAACTAGTCCTGATGTTCCAATTGCTCTCAATGGAACAAACATCTCCAAATGTAGCAGCTATGTGTACCTGGCTCGAGAACTCAACATGAGGAATGACTTGGTGCCAATATTGCGCAGGAGGAAGAGAGCCGTGTGGAACACCTTCCAGAGCGTCAAAGAAGTTGTTAAGAAGATAAAGAACCTCCAGCTCCGGGCACATCTTTTCGAATCCACCATTCTTCTTGTACTAACTTATGCCTCAGAGACCTGGACCCTACGAAAACAGGATGAGAAAGCTATTTGTGTCTCCCAAGGAGGAGTCGAAAGAACTATGCTTGGAATATCACATTTCACTCAAGTGAGAGAAGGAATCCAGAGTTCCAAACTCCATCGATGATCAAGAATCAGTGATGCTTTCTCCTTTGCCAAGGCGTCGAAATTCAGATGACCTGGACATGTAATTTGATTTAGAGACTACCAGTGGACTAGAGCCATTACTGACTGAATTCCACGGGATGGCAAAAGGATGCATGGCCGCCTACCTAAGAGATGGTCATACTATTTCATCAAAACCCTGAACCAACTGGTTTGAGGTTCTTCGTGTTCCTGGAGCAAGCAGATGTCGTTGGGCTACACTAGCACTCGAGGCGAGGTTACATGACGACATAGTGGGTCTGATTAGATTAGATGTTCTGGCTGGCATCATGTTCAATTAGTTCTTCTGCTGACCTTGCCACTGTATTTCAGGGAAAGTGCAACGCAAGTTTAGGGAACCAAAACTTAGGCTTAGTCGGGCCAAGTTCTTCACCGAGCCGGTTCTTCATGGCGCTGCCTCAGCCTTTCTATCTTTCAACAGCTTTCCAGTGTTCATCAGAACAAAGTTTTCCACTCAGACTGAGGCAGCCCCAAAGGAGATCTGAGGATAAGGAGCAGACAGAGGCACAGGCCAGGGCATGGTCACAGCAGGAAAAGGTTCATGGTACTGAGCACAGGGTTTGCTCTTGTTGACTGGGTAAAATTCTGGAATGAGAAAATTCAAAGATAGTTCCGAAGATTTTCCTGTGTGCAGATAGGCAATTAGGTAAATGAACAATGTAGCAATCAGTGAGCTGGGGAGAGTAATGAATGCCATTTAAAATTTCTTTATTTGATTGATTGTTTAAGCTCTTTATTAGGAGGCCAAGATTTACAAATTATTTATAGTCAAGTTTCTGGCATATGCTGTTCCAGTAGCAATCCGATCACCAGAAATTCTGGATTTAGTCAGGAGATAATTCATACATGTTAGAGGGAAAATGTTCTCAATGACCTCACTTGCAGCACAGCAAGTTTGAAAAGAACAAATAGTGGATGCAGCTACACTGCCTGGGGAGAGAGAGCAGCACAGTCCGGTTCTTTGTGTATTCTGTTTGTTTTGTTCTGCAGACATACCCTGCAGTGCTCAGGGGTCTACTCCTGACTCTGGAACTATGGCAGGGATCACATGGCAAACACCTTACGGCGCTACTAAGTCTCTCCAGCCCCACCCTGTGATGTATATAAACACGGTGCTGAGTGCAGGGCACACAATGTGCTGGTGCCAGCATGAGTCTGCATCCTGCAAGGCGAGTAGTTCAGCAGCATCACGAGGCACTGCGCCACCCAGAGTCAGGAGCAAGTTGAGTAGCAATTAATCCGGGAATTTACTATTATTAAGGGGTGAGGGGAAGGGATAAGGGGACATTAACTCCCACAACTTCCTTGGTCCTATCCTTGTGCAGGGTGTAGAGGGCAAACTTTTGACTCTCTGGTAGTATGTTCTTTATACTAATTCTCAGAATTGAGTTCCCTTTTATCTGGTTTGAATGGACTCATTTCTTTATTGAGAGAGAGTAGTTGTCGGTGGAAAAATATCACTTGAAAAGGGGGAAGGAAAGCATGAAGCGTTAGTGGCTGATATGATCGCCGGAGACTACTTAGGAAGGCCCTTGAGTCCAGGGTGCTGCTCATCAGAAAGGGCATCCCCGAGAAAGCTGATTGAAGTCAGGACAGGGGTCTGAGTGTGATATACATACATACATATATATATATATATATATATATATATATATATTTTGTAGTCTCGATCTTGTGAGAAAAAAAAAAAACACCTGAGTCCTGCCCTTCCCACACCCAAGGATGGAGGAGGTGTTGGCAGCCCTGGCCAAAATGCAGCCAGACCACATCTGTCCCGATTGCCTGGACTACCTCAATGATGCAATGAAGCAATATTATTTGAAAAGGGAACCCTAATGCATGAGGCTCGATCAGTTCGTTTGGTCTTAGGAGAGTACACTTGGAGAAGCCCTTGAGTCTAGAAGTGTTCTGGTCATCAGAGAGACCCATTCCTTAGAAAGCCATATTGAGGGGCTGGAGCGATGGCACAGCGGGTAGGGCGTTTGCCTTGCACGCAGCCAACATGGCTGACACAGGTTCGATTCCCAGCATCCCATGTGGTCCCTGGAGCACCGCCAGGAGTAATTCCTGAGTACATGAGCCAGGAGTAACCCCTGAGCATCGCCTGGTGTGACCCAAAAAGCAAAAAAAAAAAAAAAAAGAAAGAAAGAAAGCCATATTGAGTTCAGGAGAATGACTGAGTGTGTAACTGTTTTCCTGGCAGGAGAGAGCCTGAGGGTTTCAACTTTCTGATGAAAATCTCCCCTGACCTGCCCTTCCCACACCCGAGGATGGAGGAGGTGTCAGCAGCCCTGGCCAAAATGCAGCCAGACCTCATCTGTCCTGTCTGTCTGGACTATATCAATGACCCGGTCACCATGGACTGCAGCTACAACTTCTCTGACTCCTGCATCCGCATGTCATGGAAGGACCTGCAGGAAAAATTCCTTTGTCCCATGTGCCAGTAATCCCGCCAGGAGAAGGGTGTCAGTGCCAACGCCCAGCTGGGCAGGCTGGTGGTCCTGGTCAAGTTCCTGCACAGATCCGGGAGCAGCAAGGTGGCGCCAGCAGAGGAGAGCAGGTGTGAGGAGCACAGGCAGAAAGTGAGCCTCTTCTGTGAGGATGACCAGGAGCTGGTGTGTCACCTGTGCGCCCAGGGCCCTGCCCACCAGAGCCACCACATCAGGTCTGTAGGCAAGGCAGAGGCTCATCACAGACAGAAGCTCGGCGGCTGTATCGAGTCCCTGAAGAAGCAGCTGGTAGAGCTGCAGAAGCGAGAAGTGGCCCAAGACAGAAACCTCCTGCAGCTGAGAGTGGACGTGCAAAAGCACAGGAGTCAGCTGGCCTCGGAATTTGAGCAACTCACCCAGTTTGTGGAGCATGAGAAGAGGACAAACGCCTGCAGCAGCAGTTCAGGGCCAACCTGGAGGCCTATTTGACCACGTCTGGGCGCTGAAAGACCTCAGACAGGAGTTGGCGGAGCAGAGCAGAGCTTGATGTTCGAGAAGATGGTGCGGAGGGGGGTGAGGGTCCTGCAGCAGCGCTAGGCGGGCCTGAAGGCCCAGGCCCTGCAGTCCCTTCGCTTCAGGTCGGTAGCCTACAGCCTCCCTCCTCTGTGCTCCGTGCTCAGACAGCATCATCCGGAGATTCCAGGAGAGCATCAGCCTGGACCCCGACATGGCCCACCCCAGCCTGTGCATTTCCCAGGACCTCCAGTGGGTGACCTGCGTGAGGGAGAGGCCCAAAGGGGATGGGGAACCCAGGTCCTGGGATGACTACGCCCCACTGGTGGTCATGGGCTGGGAGGGCTTCGCCTCTGGTCGCCACTACTGGGAGGTGCAGGTGGGGGCCAAGCCCGAGTGGGCCGTGGGTGTGTGCCGCGTTGCCCCTTCTGCCCAGACCTCACGGCCCCTGGCAGCTCCCAAGAGATGCTGGACGCTGCAGCTGCAGGACTGCGACTACCTGGTCATGAGCGCGGGGGCCGTGCCTCTGGCTCTCAGGGACCAGCCTGCGGCCATCCGTGTTTACCTGGACTGGGAGCTGGGCCAGCTTTCCTTCTAAAATGCCACCGACAGGTCTCACCTGCATTTGGTCACTGAGCCCTTTGCTCAAGAGCTCAAGCTGTACTTCTGCATGGGGCCTGACTGCGCCCCTCTCTCTGTGGGCGCTGGCGGGACTGAGGAGGGATGAGCACACCCTGGGCTTCTCTGCTGCCTCATGTGGATAGCTCCTGGTCTTGTAAATTTGGAATTCTTTGCATCAGGTGTCGATGCTTAAGGTTGGTGGGGAAGAACTGTTCCCATTTTGTAACTCTGTAATATAATACCAATACTTTTATATCTTTATGTCCATTTCTATTAAAATTAAAATTTACTGGCGAAGAAGTTATACTTCCTTTCTTTAAAAAGTTATTTTCAAAGACATTGCAAAATTTTCACGTCCAGTTTTACTAGGTGCTTTTCTCTAGCCCTGGGACATCTTTCTTGGTCCTTGGCAGAGTTTGCATATTCTTAGAGAATATCTGTATTTAGCCAGTTTTCCTCATTTTGTAAGACTTCAGCAGTGACCTCTGAGCATGGAGCAAGGATTATCCACTTAGCTCAGATTGATGAGGACCAAATAATAAAACAATCAATTATAAAAACAAAAAAAGATCTGAATTTCTTATGAATATATTGCTACATTTACAAACAGAATTATGAATCTGAAGTCACATATTTATGCAGTTCCCCAACTCAGAAATGATTTATTTGAGCCTCGTCAGATAGATATCTTTTTCTCCTTTCTGGCAAGAGAGCCCAAGCAGCTCTGCCTTGTGAGGAAAAACACCCCAGTCCTACCTTTCCCACACCTGAGAATGGAAGTGTTGGCAACCCTGGCCAAAATGCAGACAGAGCTTATCTGTCCCGTCTGTCTGGACTACCTCAATGACCCCGTCACCATGGACTGCGGCCACAACTTCTGTGACTCCTGCATCCACATGTCATGGAAGGACCTGCAGGACAAATTCCCTTGTCCTGTGTGCCAGTAATCCTTCCAGGAGATGGACACCAGTGCCAACGCCCAACTGGGCAGGCTGGTGGACCTGAGCAAGTTCCTGCATAGCTCCAAAATGCTCAGATTGTTTTCCCTCCCACCCTAAAGTGCTCAGTCTTTGCACCTCAGAGCCTCAGAGATGTTCCACAGTCCTGCTTTGGGCAGCATTAGAGAATGTGACTAAGTAGTTTTTTTTTAAATCATTCTGGGTCACACCTGGCGATGCACATGGGTTACTCCTGTACTCAGGAATTACTCCTTGCAGTGCTCAGGGGACCAATTCGAATGCTGGATTCGAACCCGAGTTGGACGCATGAGAGGCAAAAGCCCTACCCACTGTGCTATCGCTCTAGCCCCTAAGTAATCTTCTTTAGTAGAGGAAAACCTCGTCAATGGTTGCCCCCACATGATTATTTGCCTGTATTTTATCCACAATACACCTGCAATTAATCATCCTTCACTCCACCTTCCTAGAAGGAGTTTTCACTTGTGAATCCTTTGTCAGCCGGAAGAAAAACTCAATTTGGGTCATGTTAGGTACTGACTGATTCATCTACAGAAAGAAGTTGAGAAAGGACTGGAGGATCTGGTTTGTTCTATTCCTCTGACAGCATGTAGCACAGCCTCAAGGATTGCATTCATCTGGATCATGGACGGAGGCAAATTTCATGGTATAATATGAGTAAGGGCTGGAGCAATAGCACAGCAGTAGGGCATTTGCCTTACAAGTGGCCCACCCCATTCGATTCCACTGCCCCTCTCAGAGAGCCTGGCAAGTTACCGAGAGTATCTCGCCTGCACAGCTGAGCCTGGCAAGCTCCCTGCCACGTATTATATATGCCAAAACAATAATAACAAGTCTCTCAATGGAGACATTACAGGTGGCTGCACGAGCAAATCTAGGAACAATGGGAAGACAGTGCTTCAGTGCCACAGTATGAGTAAAGGTCATTTGTAATAACACCTGGTGGTGGTAAAATGGTACTCCTGGCTTGGGACTCGGAACTCTCTATTGATGATCTCTGTTCATCATACTCAGGGGGAGACTACACAGTGCCATGGATCGAAACTGAGTGTTCTTTATGCAAAGCCTGCACCTCGTGATGTGAAACTCTGTGAAACCTCTCATTCTTCCGGATGAACATACTGATATAAAATTGCTTTTATTTGTGGGTCAAGTTCTATTCCTCTTCCAATCTCTGCCATCCGTCATAGTATATTCACCGTGGATTTGCTCTATGTTCACGTTTTTTAAGGTGAATATTGGTTAGAAGTTTATCAGCTTCAAGTAATCTAAAATTACCTGCTTTTCTAATTGTTTTGTTTGGAATTAGGGTGGTGAGGTTCTCCGTGTTGTTCAAAATTCCATGTCGCCAGGTAAGTTGTATGATTACGTTTTTAAGACTCCTAATTTGAGACAGTTGGGGAGCTAATACCGGGTTAAGGCATTTGCCTCACATAAGGGCAGCCCAGTTATGCTATCTGACACGTCCATCAATTACACATCAGCACAGAGGTAGGAACCATCCCTGCACACTGCCTGGCAGAGTGGCCAACACAATGCAGTCTCACCCCCTACACACGTAAATGCCAATTTAACATCAACACATGAAGAACATTTCTTTCAGTTTGTTTCTTCATCGTTATATTTATCTTATTTTAGTGGTTTGTATATTTTTAGATATCTTTGGCTTTATAGCCACAGCAGGTGATGCTCAGGGCTGACTTTTGGCTCTACCCTCAGAAATTACTGCTGACAGTGCACTGGGGACCAGATAGGATGCTAGGAATTGAACCTGGTACAGGGTGAGCAAAACAAACACCCTACCAGCTATACTATGGGTCCATTCATTTTCATGTATTTTTTAAAAAAGAACAACGGTAGATATTGGTAATGAATTCATTATTTCTTTATTCAGTCAAGAAGAGACTGAAGAAATAACTGTCACTAGTCCTAAATGATCAAATATTAAAGGGCAGACCCACTTTTTGGCCACAAGAAGACAGGGCAGATAAGAATTTAATTGACACCAGCACAGGCCCATAGGATCCTGGCCCTTTGGAAAGATGTTCCAGTTGGACTAAAGGTGTGAGAAGCTTATAAAGGTAGATCATCAAAAGTTTCAAGCTCTTCTTCTTGACAAGGCCACAGCAATGCATTGAATTTTAGGTAGGTATAAAGCTCCGTCTGGGGGCAGCTTAGGATAAATCTTATGAAACTCCTCTGCCCCTCTATCTCCAAACTCAGATTTCACTCCTAGCTCTTCTCTGGACAAGCCCATGTTCTGTCTTGAATGAGTTATTCTTTTATTACATTCTTCATAATCTCTATATAAAGAATTTAACTTAAAAAAAGGATGATGATTTGGGGAGTATGATATGAATATAAAGTCTGGAGTCCAAGGTCACAAAGTTCTGCTTTGCCTGGTTCTCTGGAGCGTCACTCATGCGTGAGGCTTGGCCCGAGTGGTCAGGAAAGCAGCCTGGAGCATGGAGGCGGCTGGGTAGTGAAGAATATGCCATCAGTACTCATCAATACATTGGCTTGGCTCTTCACACACTACAAGTCTGAATGCAGCGTTCATCCCAATAGAAAACCAGCAGAACCATTCTATTGTACAAGAAGGGAGACATCCACAACATTGGCAACTATCACCTGATCTGCCTGTTGTCTGTTATCTACAAGCTGTTGACTCGAGTCATCCTGAATAGGACTGGCAGAACACTAGATGAAGGATAACCATGGGAGCTTGCCGAGTTCTGAAAAGGATTCAGCATGATCAACCATATCCACATGGTAACCAAGCTCATTGAAGTTTCTCGGGAGTTCAGGATGCCACTATGTCTAACGTTCATCAATTTAAAGAAGGCCTTTGATTCTGTTGAGACTGAAGTGGTCACTGAAGCCCTAGCCAAACAGGGCATTCAAACTCAATACATCAGGATCCTCCGTGAGCTATATTACGGATACACCAACAGGCTCTCACCATTCTACAAGGAAGTGATCATCAACGTCAAGAGAGGAATTCAGCAGGGTGATACCATTTCACCAAAACTCTTCAATGCCATCCTCGAGAATGTAATACGGCAACTGGAATGGGAAGGAATGTAAGTAAAGATAGACGGTTGGCAACTACAACACCTCTGCTTCACTGTTGACATCATTCTTTGACTTTTTCTTTTTTTTGCTTTTTGGGTCACAGCTCGTGGTGCTCAGGGGCTACTCCTGACTCTGCACCCAGGAGTTTCTCCTGGTGATGCTCAGGGGACCATATGGGATGCCGGGAATTGAACCCAGGTTGGCCGGGTGCAAGGCAAATGCACTTGCTGCTGTGATATCACAATAGCCCTAGACATTGTACTAATAAAACCAAACATTAGCCAAGTAGTACAAATGCTGGCTGATTTCGACCATGAGTATGGAAAGGTTGGGAATGCAGCTGGGTCTCACAAAGACAATTTTTATGAGAGATGGACGACCTCCTGACATTCCATTCACTCTCAATGAATGAACATCTCTGAATGCAGCATTAATGTATACCTAGATCTAGAACTCAACATGAAAAAAAAACCTGTCACCTGAGTTGTGCAGGAGGAGGAGAGCCACTTGAAATGCCTTCAAGAGCATCAAAGCATCTAAGCTAAGAGAATAAAGAACCTCCAGCTCTGGGCACATCTCTTTGACTCCACCTTTCTTCCTGCACTACATACTACTCAGAGACCTGAGTCCTACGAAAATAGGATCAGAACGCTATCAGTGTCTCCCAAAGAGGAATCCAAAGAGCTATGCTTGGAGTATCAAGATTCACTCAAGTGAGAGAAGGAATCCGTAGTTCCGACCTCCATTGATGATCGGGAATCGGGGATGCTGTCTCATTTGCCAAGGCATCAAAAATCAGATGAGCTGGACACGTAATGCAATTTGGAGACAACAACTGGTCTAGAGCCATTACTGACTGGATTCCACGGGACGTCAAAAGATGGCGTGGTCGCTCACCTATGAGATGGTCAGACTTCTTCGTCAAGACCCTGACTGAACGGTTTGAGGCTCTTCATGTTTCTGGAGCAAGAGACGTCACTGAGAAAATCGATGAGTAATGGGATATCAAGTGAACAAGTGATGAAATCTAAAGTAGTTTGGGGGTTATACCCACTATTGTTCACGGCTTATTTTTGAATTCTGTACTTAGGGATCCCTATTAGCAATGCATGGTAAAATACTGGGGTGACAGGAACTGAATATGGATTCTCATGCATAACCAGCCTTAATGGTTATAGTAACATTCTGACCTCCCAAAGCAGGTGTGAAATCTTTTGATAACCATGAAGGAATTTCCACAAGGTGGGTGGGACTATTCAGATTCCAACCAGAAAAGACCTCAGATTCCTCCAGTAGAGAGAGTGCATGCAGGGTTGGCCTGGAGCTGAGCTGAGAGAACACATAAAGGTACAGGTTATAAGGGAGGGACTCTCCCAAAATAAAGTGAAGCAGCCAGGGCATAGTAAGGCAGGAAAGATATTTGCCTTTCACCAACCCCATATCGTTGTTCCCTCAAGCCCACCATGAGAGATACCTTAGGGCAGAGCCAGAAGTACACCTTAAGCACAGCTGAGTATCACCCGAAAAGAAAAACCAAAAACGAAAAACAAAACAAAAAAAAAATGAAGTTCCAGAGCCAGGGCTGTGGACATGTGTGATCTTCTTTGCACTTTTAGGGCTTTCCCTGACTTCTTGTATCTTTGTTGAATGTTTGATTGGGAACAAACTGAAATCCGGAAGTGTTTACTGGGAAGCATCAATTTCTCATTAGGAAAGTGTGAGTGATTGTACAAATCTCACTACTTTCACAAAACAACCATATCCGGGGATGTGTGGGGCCTGTGAAATTTTTTTTGTCTAGTATGGAAATTATATTTTGACTGACAAGTTAACCTCATCAACTTCCTAAATCTTTCCTTGAATAATCCTTGAATTTTCTCATTTCAAAACTTCACCCAGTGCATCCTGTGCATGCCCCTGGCCTGTGCGCTCGGCCCTGTAACCACCTCCTCAGATCTCCTGAGGGCCACATCAGTGCCTGGGGAAAAGTTTTATTCTGTTGGACACAAGAGAACTCTTATCTGGTAGATAATACTTAAAGGGTATTTTGAATTTCATTGTCAAATTTAATTTAAATTCATAGCACTGTAGCCCTTTTGTTCCAGTGTTCATAGACTTTCTCAAGCAGGCACCAGTAACATCTCCATTGTGAGACTTGTTACTGTTTTTGGCATATTGAATATACCATGGGGAGCTTGCCCAGCCCTGCCATGTGGGCAAGATACTCTCAGAAGCTTGCTGGACTCTCCAAGAGGGACAAAGGAATAGAACCCAGGTCAGCCACTTGCAACACAAAATGACCTACCTGCTGTGCTATTGCTCCAGGCGAATTTAAACTCATATGCCAAGATCAATCTGAATAATACTAGCTTCCAGGCTGCTTATACCATTACTTAAACTAAGCTTCATTGTCACACATTTGGGATATCCCTGGTTAAAACACTTGATCCCCATAAGACACATTAAGAAGCTCAACCCATAACTTTATTCTTAATTTCAGTAAAATGGTAGAGGGAATAGCATAAAAAGCTGGAGTAATTCCTGAGAATGAGGCGATATCTGCAAATTCTGTACAAAATAACAAAGTAGAAAATGTCTAGGAGTTTTAGAAGCAGAGATGACTATGGGCAAATAATGATAAGCTGGAAACACATGAGGTAAAAATACACAGTAGGTCGCCAAAAAAGAAAAGTTGCCCAAAATAAGTATTTTAGGTATTCTAGTGAATAGTGGCTGGCATGCGGTGATTATTCTAGCATTACTAGGAACTTGCTTGTCTACAGAGATTCTCTTGATACGAAAGGCTCTCCTGTCAGTTTTCCCAGGCAAAGATGAAATGAGGAAAAAAAAATCAAAGAAGCCTTTTAGCAGTTGTGTGAGAAGCTTTATTTACATTGAACCTTCAATAGCAGGGGGAAGAAACATACCACAGACCACATTATCCTCCATTATGCTCACATCATTAGTCTATAACCATATGCATTATAAGAGATTTTGATAAAGGTCCAATAGCAAAATAGGGTATCACTTTTTCTGAGAGTGTACCAGTGAGCCTATGCAAACATGACCTGTTAGTCATATTAAAAAAAGAAAGTTCTCCCATTTCATAATCTAGAAAAACACCAATTCTCATTGTCACATATTGTTCTGGCCTTTCAATGTGCATATTACCAGGGAAAGACAAGGTGATATCTGATTGCCATAAGTCACTTTGAGAGAAGGGAAGTGTCCATATATGATCGCAGAAGGATGCTTTACACAGTCCGAGGGAACATTCGCCTATGCCTCTCACTTGTACCTGCCAAAAATGCCTGCCTCCATCAAAGGACTCACAACACTGCAGAGCTGGGAAAGGAACAATGTTGTCAACATGGCGGTGGTCCAGCAGGTGAGGGTGACTTGATCCAATGTGGACACTTCTATCTTTGGAGATGGTCAGACTTGGATGGGCGGTATCAGGATCCAGTGTCAAATTCTCCTGGAATTTGCTCATTATTTTGTGCAGACCAACACAATTGAGAGGAAGAGTGTAGCTCTCATTCTTGAATTCATATGAGGAGACTGTAGGGAAGGGTGGGTTTTCATACCTACTCTGAAGGTTCTCAACACTTGCTAGAAAATCCTGGTCAGCCTGCAAACACTTCTCTGTTATGTCACGTAAGAGAATTTTCACCGTGTCCATACTGCTTAAACTTTGGCTCTTATTTTGTGCTATCTGTTCTTCCATCTCTCTCTCTCTCTATTGAGCAAGCTGGCATGAATTGATAATTGCTCTTCTCTCAAGGAAAGTTTGAACTGCTCAAATTCAGTGTGTAGTTCTTCTTTCCAAGACTCTATCTTCCACCTCCCTCCCACACTCTGTGCAATTTGATTTTCACACTCCTTCTTAGCATCGCTCATCTTTGTCTTCAGAAGTTCTATGAATCCTTTGAGCTTCTTCCTTTGACTCTCTGCAGCTCGGTCAGTGGGGATCAGGCGGTGACCCTGGTGGTGAGTGGAGATTCGACACTGAGGACACAACAGCTGCTGGTCCTCCTCACAGAACAGGTCCACGGCCTCATTGTGCTTCTCACACAGGGGTTCCTCTGCCTGCCATTTCCTTTTGCTCTTTCCAGTGGGGAGCTGCTTAAGGACTTCTGTGACGTGACGCAATTGGTTGTTCCTCTTGAAGTTCCTGTCAGGGCAGTGGTGGAGGCAGACGGGACATGGGAAGACGTCCTGGAGGTCAACCCAGCACTGGTGGATGCAGGAGTCACAGAAGTTGTGCCCACACTCAAGGGTCACTGGGTCTCTCGGGTAATTCAGACAGTGAGGGCAGCTGACCTCTGCTGGGATCTCAGCCAGGGAAGCTGAAAATGCCATTGGTCAGGAATAGGGCTACCTGAAGAAGTTCCTTTGAGAATTTTCTGGTTCTCCACCCACTCTAAGGTCAGAAGCAATGTTGGTTTGATAATTTCACCACACACTGTCAAAAGAAAAAAGATACATATAGTACAAGTGGTACATAGGTCAATGCAAAGTATAAATTGTCTGAAACAAATATATATTTTAGCATATATATATATATATATTTATATAGCACTTGTTCCCATTGTTCATCGATTTGCCCAGTAACGTCTCCATTGTGAGACTTGTTGTTACTGTGTTATCAAATAGATCATGGGTAGCTTGCCAGGCTTTGCTGTGCGGGCAAAATACTCTCAGTAGCTTGCCGGGTTCTCTGAAAGGGGTGGAGGAATCGAACCCAGCTCAGCTAGGCAGCAGATTGCAAGGCAAATCACCTACCACTGTGCTATCACTCCAGCCTATATGTATATATAGAGAGCACATAAAATGATAACAAAATGCATCTTAGCATCTTATTTGATTTTACTTTTAATAAAATCATGCTATTATGAATTAAATATTAGAACAGAGTGAGAGCATAGCGGGTAGGGCGTTTGCCTTGCACTCAGCCAACATGGCCGACCCGAGTTTGATTCCTCTGCCCCTCTCCGAGAGCTCGGCAAGATACCGAGAGTATCTCGCCCACATGGCAGAGCCTGGAAGCTACCCATGACGTATTCCATATGCCAAACAACAAATTCTCACGATGGAGGTGTTACTGGGCCCGCTTGAGACAATCGATGAACAACGGAAGGACAGTGACAGTAACAGTGACAGTGACTGTGAATATTGTGGAGGATTTTCACCGAAGGTCACCTATAGTGTGGAATTTGCTTCATATTAGAGAAGAGATTAAATGGCACAATGTTGTATGGCTAGATTGATTAGATTTAGAATATGTCTTTTTGTCCTCTTATCATTTGAATATGGTTTCTTATGTAAAAGTGTAAACTGGTAACCAATCTGCTCATACCTCACTGTTGAGAGACTCCCAGGAGGAACTGAGAGTGGCCTCATGAGCAATAAGGTGACAAAGCAAAGCCACCATGTCACTCCCTTGGTTAGCCCTGCGTCTCACTTTTGGCTGTTCTACCCATAGAGGTGGGCGGAGAAGCCTGGGTGAGTGCTTACTGCTAGGTATGATAAGTGTTTTCGGAAGAGACAAGAAGGAGGAAAGAAGAGAGAGAGAAAGAGAGAGAGAGAGAGAGAGAGAGAGAGTAGACCTAGTTAAAATAGAGAATCAGAGAGCAGAATGAGGGTTGTTAATTCACCATCCCCCCTCTTCTTATATATGACTAACATGCACACATTCTGTCCGTAGTGGAACTATCAGAAATCTGGACAGATACTCAATGCGGTCAGAACCAGAATTTTAGTCATGAAAAATTTAGTAATTATTTAGTAATGAATAACTCCCTGATTGACTAAACCTTGATAATCAAGGAGAGAAGTACCCGTTGTGAATAAACATCAGAATGACAGAAGCTGGAAAAAAATCTGAGTGTTTGAACAAGATAAATTCCAAGATAAAATTTTTTTTTTAAAAAACCTCAAACATGTTAAAAGAAGAAAATACCAGAGATGGTTTGGCATGAAGAGAAATATCCCTATAGTAAGGGTCTCAAAGAAAAAAGAATAGGGTATTACATTTTGGAGGGAGAATTGAAGCTAAGAACATCTCCAAGGCAAGGCTTGAATCATACACTCAGATGCTGAAAGCTGTTTGTTTGTTTGTTTGTTTGTTTTGTTTTGGGGCCACACCCAGTGGTGCTCAGGGATTAGTCCTGGTTCTGCACTCAGGAACTACTTCTCCAGGGCTCAGGGACTGAGGAATAGGATATTGGGGATCGAATACAGGTCAGCTGAATGTAAGGAAAATGATACTCCCACTGTACGTTCACTGTGGAAGCATTAAAAGTTCCAAATAGAATAATTCCAAGGAGAAAAACTTCAAAACACATCATATAGAAGAGTGAAAGCTAAATCATACCTAAGAATATAGAAGCAGGGCAAAAAATACGTACGAGGGAGCTCTCTTAAAGATCACAATTGGGCTGGGAGAGAGTAAGGTGAGTAAGGAACTAACCTTGAATGTGTCTGATGCGGGTTTTATCCTCAGAAGCCCATTGGTCACCGGAACCCAGCTGAGAGTAATCCCTGAACGCAGAGGCAGGAGTAAACCCTGAACACAGATAGATGCTCAAACACCAGTTTAAAACCTTAGCATAGATCGATGCCAGAGAACAATTTAAAAAAAAAGAAAAAATGAACTTTTTGGTAATTCCTATACCTGTGTTACTAGGGATATTTTTACTATATAATTTTCTTCTTCTTTTTTTTGTTGTTGTTGGTAATTTTGGAACCACACCAGACCCAGTGTCAGTGCCCAGTGCTTGTTCCTGGCTCCCAATGTGTTGCTCAGGATTGCTGCTAAGGGTGCTCAAAGCTTTAAGTGTTGCTGAGTAAAATTAACCCTTATGTTCCCCTGCTGGGCAGGCACTCCAGCATTTCAGGCAATTTCTCTAGTTTGACTTACAAGGAGTGGCTCCAACTCTCCTCGACAAAGACTGCTTTTATGGTCTGAATCTTTGTCCACTGGAGGCCCCTGGGCCTGGCCTGTTCTCCCCCAGGAGTGTTATTTCAGTTTGCAGCAGGAACCCTCATAACTCACTTTTGACCCTCACCTTCTGTTCTCTGCAGGCGCTCAGATTGATGACAACATTCCCCGCCGCACCACCCAGCATATCGTGGCTCCCCCTGGTGGACGTGCCAACATCACCAGTCTGGGCTAAAGTTCCCTGCAGTCCACCGGGGACGTGGGACAGGACAGCTGAGGACATTCTGAGACTTCCTTCCTTCCTACCTTTCTTCCTTCCTTCCTTTTTTTTTTTAAGAGCCTGTGATAGTTACTGTGGGGCAGCCAGTTCATGGGACTCCCTCTGGGACCCTTCCTTTCATCTTTCACCCAGAGTCACTGATTTTGCTCACCCACTTCCCTCCATCCTGCAAATATCACACACGAGTCTGTCCACCAACCCCAATCACGGAACCGCATCAAACATTCAGACATATAGACCAAGCAAATCACAAGGGTGTTTCTCTCTGCCCTCTGTTGTACTTAATTTATCATCTTCCTTCTCATGGGGGGGTTGGGGAAGATAAAGTGAATTGCCCAGAGCTGTCTTTTTCTTTTTAAAAATTTTTAGAAAAGTTTTGTTCATGAGGGTGGGAGGGCTAGGCGGGGTGGGAAGGGGGAGGGTTTTTTTTTAATACTAAAATTGGGAAGCCTAATTCAATACTAATACAAGGGTTTGAACTAGACATCCTAATGATGCAATCATATAACCATCAGGCTGATTCAGGATGACGGCAGATTTCTGATCCTCCTGAGAGGCTTTAAAATGTCCACATGTCATTCCGTAGTCTTTCTTCTAGGTCAACTGTAGATAAAGGGCAGATTTTCATTTTGGCCTAGATTTTGCTGCAGATTAAGTCTATGGAGTACTCGCTTCTCCTCTTTTCGCCTCTTTTCTGTTCTCTCTCTCTCTCTCTCTCTCTCTCTCTCTCTCTCTCATCGAGAATACTTTCACAGCTGTCTCTTTTCACTGTGTTTCTGCTAGCCTGTGTCTCTGAGATGCTGTTTTCTTCTCCTTTCCTCATTTTCTTTGCAAATGACCAGTTCCATCAATTGACTGTGGTCCTGAAAACCTACCTAGCAGGATGTGAGCTTTTTCATGGCAACCATATAGTAATACTCTGTCCCTATCCACCCAAGACTGATGCATCCTTTGTTAGGAGGCTTGGACCTGATGCCACGTTTCTTGAGGGGAACGGATCCTAGTTACCTACCACACTAACCTATGTGGGACCAAGAATGGAACCATATGGAGAAGCTTAAGTCAGACTACAGGATGTCAGGACTTTCTCCCTGTACATTGGTAGTGCCTACAGAGCAAATTTAACCTGTAACTTGTGCTGCTGAACCCAGTGAATCAACCAGTCTCAAACCATCCACCAGCTCAGAATGTTGAGTAAGTGGGAGTTCAGCCTGGAAGCCTATTGTTTTGTGTAAAGTGTCTTTGGAATTTCAGGGCATCCTGTGGCTTCCCTTTGGAGGTGGGAGGTGGAGACCACCTCAACATTTTTCTTCTCCAACTATGTATTAAAAAAACAAAACAAAACCTATTGCAGTGGCTGGAGAGATAGCATAGCGGGTAGGGCGTTTGCCTTGCACGCGGCCGACCTGGGTTCGATTCCCAGCATTCCATATGGTCCCTCGAGCACTGCCAGGAGTAATTCCTGAGCACATGAGCCAGGGGTAACCCCTGTGCATTGCTGGGTGTGGCCCAAAAAGGAAAAAAAAGGAAAAAATCCAATGCAATATAGATAGCCCTTCTAAACTCAGAAAATCTTTGGGATTTCCAATGATTTTAAATCCATTTCACAGAGCAGGAGGAAAAATCTGTATTCTGAGTGGGACATCATTTCAGCACTGCAGTCGGGAGGACGTAATTCATATTAGCCGTGTGGTTCTCTTCAAGGCCACAACTGAGCTTGGCTCTGCTTCCCTTTCCTGTCTCTTCCGTGACCCTTTTCCATGAGCTGCCTCTGGGCCCGTCTCCACATCTGCTGATCTGTGTCGTGTTTCCTTCCAAACATGTTTACAGGTTCTCCTAAGCTCTCTCCTCATGTTATGTTGGCAGGCTTTTATAAAACCAAATCTGCTTTTGTAAAGCATAACACAAAAATGTAGGTCATTCCATCATCACTGAACTTGTCTCTCCACATTTTTGCCTTTGGGGTTGTAGTTAGGGTATATTTTTTGTTGTTGTTGTTTATTTGTTATTTTAAAAGTAAATTGCACTTTTAAAGAATAATTCACTTAATCACTTAACTTCCCGTTAGTCGTCGATTTGCTCGAGCGGGCGCCAGTAATGTCTCCATTTGTCCCTGTCGCGTGCTAGTGTAGCCCAATGGCATCTCTTCGCTCCGGGAACATGGAGGGCCTCAAACTGATCGTTCATGACCTTGACAAAGAAGTCTGACCATCTGGTAGGTGGGCGGCCACGCGGTCTCTTGACATCCCGTGGAATCCAATCAGTAACAGCTCTAGTCCAACGGTCGTCTTTAAATCTCATTACGTGACCAGCCCATCTGATTTTCGACACCTTGGCAAATGAGACAGCGTCCCTGATCCTTGATCGTCGACGGATGTCAGAACTCCGGATTCGTTCTCTCATTTGAGTGAAACGTGATATTCCAAGCATAGCTCTTTCTATTCTTCTTTGGGAGACCTGAATGGCGTTCTCATCTTGTTTGCGTAGGGCCCAGGTCTCTGAGGCATATGTTAATGCAGGAAGAACAGTGGAATCAAAGAGATGTGCCCGGAGCCGGAGGTTCTTCGTCCTCTTAGCTATTTCTTCGACGTTCTTGAAGGCGTTCCAAGTCGCTCTCTTCCTCCTGCGCAGCTCGGGTGCCAGGTCATTTGTCATGTTGACCTCTCGACCTAGGTACACATAGCTGTTGCATTCGGAGATGGTCATTCCATTGAGAGCGAATGGGGCGTCAGGAACAAGGCTGTTTCTCATAAACATTGTCTTCGTAAGATTCAGCTGTAGTCCTACCTTTCCACACTCACGGTCAAAGTCGGCCAGCATTTGTGCCGCTTGGCTGATGTTTGGTGTTATTAAAACAATGTCATCAGCAAAGCGGAGGTGGTGTAGTTGCCGACCATCTATCTTCACTCCCATTCCTTCCCATTCCAGTCGTCGCATGATGTTCTCGAGGGTGGCACTGAAGAGTTTTGGTGAAATGGTATCACCCTGCCGCACCCCTCTCTTGACATCAACGATCACTTCTTTGTAGAATGGTGAGATCCTGGTAGTGAATCCGCAATAGAGCTCACGGAGGATCCTGATGTATTGGGCTTGAATGCCCTGATTGGCTAGGGCTTCAATGACCGCTTCCATCTCAACAGAATCAAAGGCCTTCTTTAAATCAATGAACGTTAAATAGAGCGGCATCTTGAACTCCCGAGAAACCTCAATGAGTTTGGTTATCGTGTGGATATGGTCGATGGTGCTGAATCCTTTGCGGAACCCTGCTTGCTCACATGGTTGTCCTTCATCTAGTGTTCTGCCAATCCTATTCAGGATGACTCGAGTGAACAACTTGTAGATGACAGACAATAGGCAGATCGGGCGATAGTTGCCAATGTCATGGATGTCTCCCTTCTTGAACAGTAGTACGGTTCTGCTGGTTTTCCATTGAGATGGAACCTTGCATTCAGACAGGTAGCGAGTGAAGAGCCGAGCCAGTGTATTGATGAGTACTGACGGCAGGTTCTTCAGGTGTTCAGGTCTGACCTTGTCTGGGCCGGGTGCTGTTTGCTTCTTTACTGACGAAATGGCGTGTCGGATTTCGGAAGGGAGAACGTTGGGAACGACATACCCATCCTGTGGAATTTGGTATGTCGGCAAGTGGACATGGCTATCGAAGAGATTTGAGTAGAAGTCATGGATAATCTTCTCCATTGCCGTTCTGGAGGATGTGATGGATCCATCAGGACGTCGGAGGGCAGTCATCTTGGTCTTATAGTTGGCGAAGGACAGGCGGGCGTTACGAATACTTTTCCCGGCTTCTGCCGCATCTACCAGTACTTCTGCTCTTCTCTCTTTGAGGTCTTCCTTGATCGCATCTCTGCACTGCTTTGCAAGCTCGGACGTTAGCTTGCGGTTGCCTGAGGCATGCGCCAAACCACGCTGGCGAATTAGCTCAAGAGTTTTCGAAGATAGGCGACTTTTTGTGGCTATCTCTCTCTTGGCGTTCCTCGCACATTCATGGAGGTGCTGAACCAGTCGATCGTATTCCTCGTCAATGTTGTCAACAATGGCATCTTCCCATGTTGCCGCAATAGTACCAAAGAGTTCCCAGTTGGTGGTCGTTCTGGGAGTTCTCTTTTTGAACTTTGCAGCCCTTTCTCCCCGCTCTGTGAAGTAGAATTTTGCACGAAGGAGACGGTGGTCCGATCCCATTCGAAATTTTGGGACAACAGCGACATCAGTCAGGCAAAACCGTCGATTGAATATGATGTGGTCTATTTCATTGTGGAATCGTCCACCGGGAGACTCCCATGTCCATCGTTTAGATTCTGCCTTCTGGAACTGTGAGTTACCATGAATGGTCTTGGTCGACATGATGAACTCAGACAGTCTCTCACCCTGTTCGTTCCATTCTAGGCCATGGGTTCCAATGTGAAGTTCTTCAGTTGATCTTCTCGGTCCTATCTTGGCATTAAAATCACCCACAATGATCTTGTAGAAGGTGTGGTCTTCTTTATAGAACTTCTCTAGCTCCATGTAGAACTTCTCGATTTCTCTTTCATCATAATGAGATGTTGGTGCATAGACAACGAAGATAGAAACTGCAGGCAGTGAGCCACATCTATTCAAATGTAAACGTCCGATTCGGGTTGTTAGGCATTCGAATGAATCAATGCTCTTGGCCAAGTTTGTGTTGACAAGGACACCGACGCCTCCAACACCTCTTTTATCGCATGTTCCGAGGAACAATTCTTCTCCAGTGTCAAAAACGGCATGGTGAGATTCGTGTCTTCTTGTCTCGGTCAGACCAATGATGTCGTACTTGATCATTCGCGCTTGTACCATCAGGTGCTCGATGGATGCATCTGATGCTAGCGTACGTGCATTGAAAGTACAGACAATCATTTTTGTCTTCCTTCGTTGTGGCAGCCTAGGTCGGCCTTGAGATTTTGTCGGCCTCTCCTTTCTCATCCTTCTCAGTGCTGCCATGTCGGTGAAGCCTTCAGGGTCAGGTGAATGAGAACAGTTGTAGTTACTGGTTTTGGCATATCGAATACACAGTATTTTCTCACCTGCACTCAGAGGAAATTTGAACAAGTCGGAAAAAATTTTTTGTTTCAATTCTAAGAAACACTTGCAGCTCTTTAGTATTCACTTGAGTCTTCCTGTTTTTCCTGTACGAGCTCATGGTGATTTTTGGTTCTTTTCAATGTTTCCTTAAAGCAACATAAAACCTGAAGATTTCCGCAGGCTTCGTCAGCATGTTTACCTGTTGGCTTGCTTTGTGTGCTGTTAAATGAATGTCATATGTAAATGCTAAAATAAATGGACAGTGTCTCAGAACTGAATAACTGCAGTGACTTGATGCTCTAAAACAGTGTAGGATAATAATAGATGGTTTTTAATCCTTGGAATTGTGATTGTGACCCATGAGTGGAGCAACTTCCAATACTAAAGCCGATAATATGTGTGGCCAGAAGAGTATCTTTGGTTTTGGGTTTTGTTTTTGTTTTTGTTTTTGTAACCACTGTCTTAATGGCAAAATAATTATGGCAAAAAAAAAAAAACAAGTCTCGTGTTTATTATTCCTTCAGAACGCTGTGTTATATCACCATGGAACACCTAATAAAGCAAACTGTGGTTGTTTCAGGGGTGTGTCTGTGTCCAGATGTTCTGGGAGGCAGCTGCTCGGTGTGGCTGCAGCCCCGCCTCCCTTCCAAAGCATTTGGGGCACCTTTGGCTTCCTTTTGTTGACTCTGCTCACTCAAGGGTTCTCATTGTCTGTCCCAGGTTGTTACGGCCCAGCCACTGAAGGTGAATTGTAAGTGTCAGAAATGCGTAGACTCTAATCCCAGAGAACCTCCACAATCAAGATGAAAATATAAGTGACCTGGGAGCGGGGGTTGAACTCTAGGGGTTACACCTTAGGGCTCTTGGTAGCCTTGGGGCTTGTTTACCCTGCAAAGCCCTTGAGCTGTATAAAGGATTGGGACATACAGATGAAGGGGTTTTGTGTTTTGGTTTTGTTTTGTTTTGCTTTTTTGGATCACACCCAGCTATGCTCAGAGGTTACTCCTGGCTCTGCATTCAGGAATTACTCCTGGCAGTGCTTGGGGCACCATATGGGATGCTGGGGATTGAACCTGGGTCGGCCATGTGCAAGGAAATGCCCTACCCGCTGTGCTACGCCCCAGCTCTCCAGAAGGGTTTTGTTGTTGTTGTTGTTGTTTTCCTTTTTGTGTCACACCTGGCGATGCACAGGGTTACTCCTGGCTCTGGCTCTGCACTCAGGAGTTACTCCTGGCGGTGCTCAGGGTACCATATGGGATGCTGGGAATTGAACCCGGGTTGGCTGTGTGCAAGGCAAACACCCTACCTGCTGTGCTATTGCTCCAGCCCCATTTTTTTAAACTTTTTTTTTTTTTTTTTTTTTTTTTTGCTTTTTGGGTTATACCCAGCAATGCGCAGGAGTCACTCCTGGCTCATGCACTCAGGAATTACTCCTGGAGGTGCTCGGGGGACCATATGGGATGCTGGGAATCGAACCTAGGTCGGCTGCATGCAAGACAAACGCCTTACCCGCTGTGCTATTGTTCCAGCCCCCCAGAAGGGTTTTGATAGGCTTCCAGAGCTTCTCATGAAGCACATGTTCATTCACCAAGCCAGGGCCAGACTGCACGTTTAGGAAAGAGCGATGAAAATCCTAGAGGATTGGGCACCTGTCTTCACATGTACCCTGTTCCCTGGCACTGGCGGTACTGACTGATAACGAGGAAAAAAAAATAGGTTTGTGCTTGGGACTCCCTGGGCCCATCATCTGTTAGTAGTATCTTTTTTTTCTCTCCCTTTCTCTGGTTTGTTTTCTATCTGGTACTGATAAAACAGGATATGAGATGCTTTACCAAAAACAAACAATCACAAAACAAATCACAAATCATTCTGTTATTCGTTGATTGCCTCGAGCAGGCCCCAGTAACATCTCCTTCATCCTAGCCCTGAGATTATATTCAAGGCTCGTTAGGAGAATGAGACCCATCATTGTTACTGGTATTTGGCATATTGGGAACGCCACGGGGAGTTTGCCTGATTCTGCCGTGTGGGCAGGCTACATTCGGTAAACTGCCAGTTTGTCCAAAGTTGGAATGAGATAATAAGATGTCATAATAAGATAACAAACAAACAAAAAACCCCAAAGCCCCCACCAAATTTTTGTAAACTATGGATGAAAAGAAAATAAGAGTGAAAAGCAAGATAATGCCCAAGTGGAGTGAGTACCATATGTTCAGTGAGATTGAAGACGTGTGAGAGAGCTCTTATGGTTCTAACCAGAAAAACACAAAAGGAAAACATGGCTAGTTATAACATTTATGGTGACCAAAAGATAGAAGTGTTAGTTTATCAGGAGGTGCACAGAGATTTGTGGTCATCAGGCCTGATTGCCAGAGTGTTGAGTGTTTGGGGCAGGTTTGTATCCTGCCCTTGAGTCAATGTTCATGACTGACACAGGAAGATGTTTATGGCACCCGTGTCTTGACTTAACCTCGGGTCCAAGACCCATCCTTTTAATCCCTCCTTGGCTTTATCTTATGCCAAGACAGCTCTCATATCATGCAGGGGAATACCCCAGCGGGTGTGCCCCTGCTTTGTCCAGAAGCTAGCAGAGAGCTGGTCCAAGGGATACCTGCATTGAGTATGTGGTGTGTTCTCCTAAAGATGGACTTATCAGAGGGGTCTTTGTAGAATGGTTGGCGTCATATGAACTGGAAAGCAAGAGGCCCAGTGCCAAAGCTGGTTGAGGAAAGTCCGCACAGCCTCAGGTACAGGCTCTGATCCAGAGTGTCTCATCAGCTTTGAGTCCTGTTAAATAAGTGCTGAGACTGGAAGATGGCTAGAAAATGCATCTGCACAGAGAGTCTTGTGGGAGCCCAGGAATACTCTGGTGTGATTTAATCTCATATATATGGTGTGGATTAAATTCTCTGATCAGAGAATGGTGTGAATTAATCCCCAAACTGAGAACAAGAAGAACGGAATTGGAAAGCATTCTCTTTCAGGAAATGTTTTCTTTTTCTTTTGTCTTGCTGTTGTTCGTGCATTTTCTGTTCGGTTTTTGTAGCACTTACTCTATAAGGGAAAACACATTGAATCTTTTGCTCAGCCACAAAAATGGGGACGAGTCTAGACAGTGTTACTGGTTAGGTGTGTATCGTTAGGAAAGAGTTTAACTTCTGTGGGTGTTTTTGGTCCTCTTTGCAAGAAATAAATGATTCACTCTATTCAGCATGAATCTCAGCTTGCCCACCATTGGAAAGGACAAGTCTTGATTCAGCCTCAAAGTTTATGGTTTGGGGATGGTGGGCTGGAGCAATAATACAGTGGGTAGGTGCTTGTCTTAAACATTGCTGACCTGATTTGGTCTTTTGCACTACATATGATCTCCCAAGCCCAACCAGAAGTGATCCCTGAGTGCAGAATCAGGACTAAGCCCTGAGCACCACAGGTTGGCCCCCTAAACAAAAGCAAAGAACCTTAATTTGGGGATGGGAAAGAAGCAATAGGATGTGTTAAACACAGTCTCCTAAGTGCTTCTCCAAAATTAGAAATAGACGAGCAAGTGAGGACGAGCTTAATTAACTGCGGAGAACCAAAAGCTATGAGACAGTAAAGCTGGTGTTGATTGTTTAATGAGACAATCTGTTAGTTCATAGTCATGTTGATGATAGCTAACATTTATTATGTACCAGGCTCTGACCCAAGGGTGTTATACATAGTAACTTGATTTTTACAGAGGCCCAGAAAAAGCATGAGTATGTCTGCTGCTGTTGAAGAGATGAAACTTATAAGAGGTCAGTGCTATATTATCAATCATTTATTTCTCTACTCTTTCTAATGGGAAAGTTTCGAGGGCATGGGGAAAAGAGAGATGGTAAACTCCATAGAATAAAGCTGATTCATTGAAGAAAATGAGAGCTCTGCAGAAAAGAGTCAATGAACTCACAAAACCAACTCAAATGTGGAGTTATGGAGGCTCTCAGAGAAGAAGAAATGGGAGGTCTGTTGAGTGAATAAAGTTTATTGATCATCCTCATGCAAACAAATTTTATCCCGCGACAAATACAAGTTGTTCTGAGCTCTAACTCTGAGATCTCCAGGGATCCTTGAGAGAACACTAGTGGGATCCCAGAGGGGAGAAGGGGCAGGGAAAGGAGAAATTTGTTGTCTACAAGTCTACAAGGGCTTAAGGATCAGTTCCTACATAGGCTGAGTACATTGGGACTTTCCGTTTCTGCTCATTATTTTCTCTACTGCACCAATAAATGCTGTTTCTTCTCAAGATCTCTGAAAGGAGAGGACACCTGAGACCACCAGTGAGGCACCCAAAAGTTAACTTACTTGTAGTGTTGTTCTTCTCTGCTGGAGACACACACTTTTATCTTTCCTTCCAGATTTAGATGTTAGGTAAGAAATCCCACAAAGGGCGTTACCTTTCAAAAGAACAAGGAGAAGGGCAACCCTAATCCCCGCTCAAACCCTCCACTTTTATGGACTTTGGGCGTTCTACCTAGGGGGAGAACTCCCAGATTTTTTTCCATACTCTGGCCAGTTATGCTGCCTACCCATTCCCACAACTCCCAGTTTTAAAAGATGCCCTACACCATTCTCATGTGGTGTAGGGTGTTGGGTAACATTGCTCTGTCCTTCAAGAAGCTTAGGTTTTATCTGGTTACACCCATTCATCTGGTTACACCCACCACAGTGCTCCAGAGGCACTTCCACTTCCATTGTGTTTACATGTAAACATGTAAACAGTCTTCCCTATGCTCTCCTTCCCACCCAGTTAATCAGCTTTCTCCTTAATCAGACTTTGTTAATTTGTAAGATCAGTTTCCCAGAAATCTATGATTTTATATGTATGAGTGAAATATTGCCTTTCTCCTCTCCTTATGCCTTATGAATAGTTTACCTTAAGGTAATATCCTTTTTGTATAGATACAGGAAGACCGTTAACATTATGCTTTGTAACTTAGGATTTGATTGGCCTTGAATATTATTCACTCCCGGGCATCTGCTTTCTCGACTTAGCCTCAGTTGCCCTTAGTTCCTAACACCCCAAAGCAGGGTCCCGACGAGGGACTGAATGGACTCAGGGCAAGCGGTGAGCTACCCTGGCAGGGAAATGGGCCAGGCCAAAGTGCCACGATTCTTAACTAAGTTAAGAGTTTGATCATGGACAAATGCTGTCATGATCCAAGGTAACGACAAGACTAGGATCCTGCTAGGGGTGGGAAAGACTATCTGGCCTGAGCACCGTAGTCTGAGATTGAGATGGCCCTAGGAGAGCAATTCTATAAGTTTAAGATATTTCTTACTGTATCCATACAAAATGATTTATATTATATTCTTGTATGCTTGTCGGACAAGGAGAGGAGAGGCACGCCCATGGGATTCTGCTCTAGGGTGGGTCCTCCTGCTGAGGAAGGATCTGTCCTAGGAGCGGTCTTCCCTGAGGCTAAGATTTCTACCCCTATTGATTGCTACCGCACCTAATTGTTTCCGCAATTCCTCACGGAGAGAGGATTTAACTGTACTGTAGGAGCGGGCTGGGGCAGAAGGAAGAAGAGAGTTCAGAGAGGATCAGAACCCAGACTCCAGAGAAGGAGGATGAAGGGGAATGGAGAAGGAGAATGAAGTAGCTGGGGGAGGAAGAATGGGGGCAGAGACAGACGGAGAGATGAGGAGAGAATCAGAATAAACTACGACTAATACCTACCAGCCTGGCCCTCGTTCCTTCCTCTGCCTGACCATCACCATTGACCTCTCCGGGGTGGGAGAAGGGTGAGACTACCGAACGCGGGTGGCGGGAGAGATAGAGCCACCGCCGCTGAGTTGGGTGCTGTGCCCCCTCTTTGTGTGGGTTTACACAGTAGGGCATCTTTAAAAAATTTTTAAAGGTTTTATTAATGGGCTGGAGCGATAGCACAGTGGGTAGGGCGTTCGCCTTACACGCAGCCAACATGGCCGACCCGAGTTCGATTCCTCTGCCCCTCTCGGAGAGCCCGGCAAGCTACCGAGAGTATTCGATATGCCAGACACAGTAACAACAAAGTCTCCATTGGAGACGTTACTGGGCCCGCTCGAGCAAATCGACGATCAACGGGGGAGGGCCTTTACCTTTACCTTTACCTTATTTTGCTTTTGGGGTCACACCTGGCGATGCTCAGAGGTTACTTCTAGTTCTGCATTCAGGAATTAGCTCTGGCATTGCTCAGGGAACAATATGGGATACTGGGGATCAAACCCAGGTCAGTCAGGTGCAAGGCAAACGCCCTCCCTACTCTACTATTTCTCCGGCCCCTCTCATCAGGCTCTTAGCCCCCACCCCCCTTGGCTCATGCTAGGACCCCAAGGTAGGCACTTTAATCTCTTTTGAATTCCCTCAATTTCCTTGAGCCTGTATCTTTCAGTTGTACTGGTTAAACCCAGCTCAGGATTCCTGCCACCTGGCAGCCTCTGCATGGCTTTAATTTAATCCCAAGCACACAGGGACAGCTCTTTCATGAGGAAAGAGCTGATTTGGTGCTCCCTGGAAACCAACACCAGGTGTCAAGGGTTGGAATGGAGGTAAATTCATGGCCCTTTTCCAGCAGTATGTCCTCCTTTCAGGCCATGGCTTGATGCTGAAAGGACTGAGCATAACCTGCCCAACTGGTCCACACAGAAACCCAGCCCGTCACACTTCAGCTCACTTGTCACCCACATGATGTCCTGGTTATTAATCTTTCTTTGGTTCCCCCTTGCCCAAGTGTCACGCTTTCAAACTAATAGGTACTTCAGATCACTTGATAACTTGACATCCCATTACTCATCGATTTGCACGAGCGGGCCCCAGTAATGTCTCCACGCGGTCTTTTGACATCCCGTGGAAATCAGTAGGTAATGGCTCTAGTCCAGCAGTCATCTCCAAATCTCATTATGTGTCCAGCCTATCTTATTTTCGACACCTTGGCAAATAAGACAGTATCCCTGATTCTTGACCTTCGATGGAGGTTGGAACTTCGGATTCATTCTCTCATTTGAGTGAAGCGTGATACTCCAAGCATAGCTCTTTTGATTCCTCTTTGGGAAACCCGAATAGCATTCTCATCCTGTTTTCGTAGGGCCCAAGTTTCTGAGGTGTATGTTAATGCAGGAAGAACAGCAGAATCAAAGAGATGTGCCCTGAGCCGGAGGTTCTTCGTCCTCTTAGCTATTTCTTCATGATATTCTCTAGGGTGGCACTGAAGAGTTTCGGTGAAGTGGTATCACCCTGCTGAACCCCTCTCTTGACATGGATGATCACTTCTTTGTAGAATGGTGATATTCTGGTAGTGAATCTGTAATACAGCTCATGGAGGATTCTGATGTATTGAATTTGAACGCCCTGTTTGGCCAGGGCTTTGATGACTGCTTCCATCTCAACAGAATCAAAGGCCTTCTTTATCAATGAATGTTAGACAGAGAGGCATCTTGAACTCCCGAGAAACCTCAATGAGCTTGGTTATCGTGTGGATTATGGTCGATCATGCTGAATCCTTTGCGGGACCCGGCTTGCTTGCATGGTTGTCTTTCATCTAGTGTTCTGCTAATCCTATTCTGGATGACTTCAGATCAACACACTCATGTTATTCAATAAACTCCCATCTTCACTGAGCGTTTTCCCTTCTGCCTTAGTACTTAGTTCTTCTTCTTCTTCTTCTTTTTTAAATCCTCCTAATCTATTTCATTGCCTTTTCTGTATAATCCAAGTATCTTAAAATGAAAAGAAAATGAATTTCTCATGAGATGTCTGGCACTGGAACAAAGCGTATTTTTTTTAGAAGGCCAAGAATTATATAAATAAAAATATCAAACAGAAATTCAGTATCACAATCGATAATTCAATAATTTCTCCTTTACTGCCTTGGCAATTTCTAGTGACTGCTTGGAAGATATTCATGATACTGTTATCTCAGAAATCATTGAATCAAATTTGGGATAAATCCTGCAGCTGAAATGTGCTCAGTCTAGCTGCCAATCACATATCTGTCAGACACATGAGTGATATGGATAATGTTTGTCATGAATGGTGCATCCCCACTGACTAATACCAGTCAAGTAAGCCCCTTTCTCATATTTCTCTCTGGGACCAGGATGCCACTAAGGCAATTAATTACAGCCTACACAGCAATGTAAAAGCCAGGAACTTTGACAATAAAAACCATTTCAGCAGTATATCCCTTGTTTTCTGGAATAGTCAATGGAAGTGAAATTAAAAGGAAATGAAAATAACATGTTAAGGGTGTTGAAGCAATAGCACAGCGGGGTAGGGCGTTTACCTTGGATGCAGTCAACCTGGGTTCGATTTCCGGCATCCCATGTGGTCCCCGGAGCACCACCAGGAGTAATTCCTGAGTGCAAAGCCAGGAGTAACCCCTGAGCATCGCTGGGTAAGAACCAAAAAGAAAAAAAAAAAAGAAAATGACATGCTCAGGCTTTGCCTTTAAACAATTACAGATCACTTGGTCGACAAGCCTTTATATTAGTCTTTATTTTCTTATTTTCATTTTTATATCAAAGTCTTTAACAATAATATGGTGAATTGGCTACTCAGTTGCAATTTTTCTATTATTTTATCACCTGTAAAGAAGTTTAGGTAATCAACTATTTTCATCAACCTTATTTGAGACTAAGAACTCCCTTTTGTTGACTGATTAATGGCAGTGTATAAAGAGAAGATTAGCTGTAGTTGGGCAGTGGTTCTGTATCTCCCTCATATTCTAGTTTTATATACTCTGCTGTGGCCCCTACTACCGTTCGCTCCACACTGATTGAGGCCAGTGGTTAGTGGCAGAGAATAGGAGCTGACTTCCCACAGCCAAGCACCACTCCTAACCATGCCCTTACCCTTCACCCTCTGACTTTCCACAGCCAAGTAGCACTCCTCACCTGGCCCTTACTCTTCACCCTCTCTCTTTCTTTCATCTCAGTCCAGCGCCAACTCTACGACTCTTCCCCTTCACCCAATTTTCCTGATGAAGCTAAGATCTGGTCCCCCTGAAACAAGAACAAAATTTCATTCTTAGTCTTCTTAAGTGGAGGTTTCTCTGCATCTCTCTGCATTTTTAAGATGGTGATTGGGGTTGATTTGCTGTCCAAACATCAATTCTTTTCCCATTCTTTGCCAGCTGGCTATGCTACTCTCATCTCCTGCTCACCGCTGTTATGTGGTGGTTTGGAAACAGCCTTACTCACTGGACTGAACTATCAAAACTGTGGCATGGTTTTGCTCTCCAGCATCTGCTATCATCAATAAAACTTCATTATCCTTGTAGTTGACTCACCTAATATCCTAGACGTTTGGTTTTGTGATCTCTACTCTACCTTAGCAATCTGATACCTGTGTCATTTCCTTTCTCCAAATGCTGGATCTGCTAAAATAATCAACGCAGACATTCCCTCTCTGACAAGTCTTTTGGTCTTTTTGGTTTGTTGGTTCAAAGACTTCCAACAACCCTGTGCTGTGCCAGCATCTGATCTTCCTGTCCAAATTTGCACCTGTCCTCTTCTGTCCACCAGCTTCCTCCTGTCCTTCTCCTCTCTCCTTGGTACCTAATTTTATTCATTGTCTAAAATTTTGACTCTTTAATTGAAACTTTTTGTATATCCATGATGTTATGATGTTATATGAACCCAACCATTCTCCATTCTAGCTTGGGCATAAGCATAAAATTATGCAAATGAAAATTGCAGTGACAAAGGTAGTTGGAAATGATCACTCTAAGAACTGCTTGCTGAAAATAGGTAAAAGAACAAATAGGATAACCTCTCAGTATCTGTGTTTCAAACCATAATACCCAAAAGTGGGGAGGGGGATAGATGGTGGGGGGGGGGACAGACAGAGACAGACAGAGATGGGGAAAAACAGACAAAGAGAGAAAGAAGGAAATTGCCAGCTGTAGCGAGAGGCCTGTGGGGAAAGAGTGACGGGAGGGAAACTAGGGACATTGGTGGTGGGAAATGTACACTGGTGGTGGGATTGGTGTTGGAACACTGTTTGACTGAAACCTGACCATAAATGGCTTTGTAACTCTTTATCTCTTGGAGATTCAATTAAAAAAGAAAAAAAGAAAATGCATAACTTGACAGGTTGTTATTATGAAAAAAATCAAGGCACTAATTCCAACTGTCATTGAACATTTGCCAGAGACCTTATCAACCTTGTTTGGTTGTTATTTGTTTTTATTTTGGGGCATCACCTGGGTATGCTCAGGCCACTCCAGGCTCTGTGCTCAGAGATCACTGTGCTTGAGTGATGATATGTGGTGCTGTGAACAAACCAGGATCAGAAGTGTGCCAGGCAGGCGCCTACC
Organism: Sorex fumeus; assembly: GCF_029834395.1. Lineage (NCBI taxonomy): Eukaryota > Metazoa > Chordata > Mammalia > Eulipotyphla > Soricidae > Sorex > Sorex fumeus. The sequence continues at coordinate 8,684 of NW_026606147.1, read as the reverse complement.
CTATACAGTCTCAAACTTTTAATCCAAGTTTTAAAAGTTAAATTCTGCTGTTCTACTTTAGTGATTGTGAAATCCATCCGTTTTTCCCCTGTGTCTTTTTCAGGAGGTGGTCTGGCCTCTCAGCTCAAAGCTGTAAAACTTTGACATCTTTCAACCTAAAGAATATGTCTGGAGCTAAACCCACCCACCCTATCCTCTCCAACCCAATGTTTCATCCAAGGCATAGTTCTTCTGTCTGTGTCAGCTGCTTCCCCTTCCTCAGGAAGCCTTACTCAGAAATCTCTAGGCATTATTTGTCAGTGTTCTTTGTCAACCACATCTTCTCTGCTTGGTCTACAGACTCTTTTAAAGGCTCTGTCATATCAGTTCTTTAATTGCACTTTCTCTACATTCTCTTTCTAGACAACCTCCTCTCCTCTAATGTATTCCTTTCTATCTGTGTTATAAAATCTGTGTGATGATAACTATCAAGACATTCTGGGAAATTATTCCTCTTCCATCCAAGGTGAAACAGTATATCTAACTTTTACCCAGACCTAACTTGCATAATTTAGGGTCACCTCAACCATATGTGAAACATGTAATTGTTTTCATCCCCTCACATATCAACTAAAGTTTCAACTTCTGTATTTTTATGGATTTGAAACCACAAACCACCTAATTGTCTCAAACCAAGAATCTGGTGGTTACCTTCAATTTCTATTTGTCCTTCACCCATTATAAATAAATCATATGCAAAGTCTTATAACTCTTTGGTATCTCAAATTACAGTCTTATCTTTATTTCGGTTAGTCTTTGGTCCAACTACTATTACAAATCTTTGAGATAACTTGAGAATATTAGTGGGCTTATTACATACACTTTTTCTTGTTTTCTTTCTTTCTTTCTTTCTTCCTCTTTTTTCTTTCTTTCTTTTTTTTCTTTTAGCCTTCTTTGGCCGAGGAATAGAAAAAAAGTGGCTTACATATAATGTGAATAATTCACTGAGTCTCCTAGATGTAAGCAATGTCTCAATTAAAATTTAGAACATTTTTATTATTCAGAAAGTTCCCTTGTAGGCTTTTCTAGTCATTCTTTGCCCAAATAATTCTATACTGGGGCAAGAAGCCCGGATTTTTATATCATAATCTATTTTGGATTTTTATGTATTTCTAATTTCAAAGTATGCTGCCTTGTGTCCAGTATAAGGTTTATAGAGTCCCAGGGGTTGGAGCTATATAGTTCAGCTGCCCAGGGTTGAATTTCCAGGACTCCATTTGGTCCTCAAGGCACCACCCACCAGGAGTGATCCCTGAGCACAGAGCTAGAAGTAAGCTCTGAGCCCCAACACCAAAATGAAAGAAAAGACCATAAAAGTATATATAGAATTCCATGAATAATTCTTTTGTATCAGGGAGAAGCATTCTATTACGGGGATTTATCACAATTTGTACACTAACCAGTGGATAAATGTTTGAATGAGTTCCAGTTTCTCTAAAGCTGATGTTTATTTTTATACACTTTGCGTATACATATGCTGTCATATCTTCTAGCGAGAAATACAAATGGAGTTGCTAAGTATGTATGTACATTTAATTTTCTAAGGAATTTGCCACATCACATTTGCTGCCTATTTATGAGGATTCCAGTGGCTTGCATTCTCACCAACTATAAAATTATTGGACTTTTAGATTTTAACCTTGAACACTTTTCTTTATTTAAATCAGTTCCCCCAGGCGCCTGGGAACTGCGCCGTGACCGTGGACAGCAGCACGGTGCCATAGTCCTCGAACGGAATCTCGACGGGCTCGTTGTTCTCGTCCTCCTCCGTGACCCGGATGTACTCGGACATCTTCACCCGCTCGGCGTCCGCTACGCCGCTGGGAACCCACGAGGTGGCGCGCGCATCGACAGTGCCCACGACCGCTCGCTCTCGACTCGCACTAACCTTGAACACTTTGATGTATTTATTATTCATGTATTTCTATATTCTTCGTGAGGTGACTATTCAAGTATTTTACACGTTCTTAAATTGAGCTCTTTGGGATCACCGATGTCTTCTATTTTTCATAGTTTTAAAATTGGATTTAATTGAAATGTCATCTTGTTGTGGGACTAGACATCTATGTGCTTTTGAATACATTAGAAAGGGATTGGTGGGACCAGAGAGATAGACAGCAGGTAAGGCACCCTACTTGCACATGGTCAACTCAGGTTCAATCTCTAGCACCCTATATAGTTCCCTGAGCCCAGTTAGGAGTGATCCCTGAGCCCAGAGCTAGGAGTAACCCCTGAACAGAGCTGGGTGTGGCATCCCACCTCAATTAAAAAAAATTGAAAAGGAAAGCAATTGGCAAAAAGTTAGAAAAGAAAAACATTCACTGAGGAGTTAAAAATACCCCCCCCCCCAAAAAAAGAATTAGAACTATATGTTTTGCTGACTACATTTGGAAGAGATTGATAAGAAAGAAATTGACTTTGATGCCGTAGAGAAAAGAGATGAGAGTGACTTCTTAAGTTTCCTTTCTGTCATTTTTTAATAGCCATTTACCCTGATTTACTTTACTGTTTGGACTGATTTTCTTCAATCAACCCAAAGCAGCTGCTTACTTTAGAAAGCAGAATATGGGGGCTGGAGCGATAGCACAGCGGGTAGGGCATTTGCCTTGCATGCAGCCAACATGGCCGATACAGGTTCGATTCCCAGCATCCCATATGGTCCCCCGAGCACCGCCAGGAGTGATTCCTGAGTGCATGAGCCAGGAGTAACCCCTGAGCATTGCCGGGTGTGACCCAAAAAGCAAAAAAAAAAAAAAGCAGAATATGTGGGAAAACATTTCAGTTCCATCATGCAATTAGTAATGACAACAAATCCAGCACTTCTGTCAGTTATGATCCAATGCTGAGGTAAGCTAGCATATGAGTACACTAAACAGAAATGATGGCCACTCAATACCTCGGTTGCAAATCACAATACCCAAAAGGAGAGAGAGAACAAAAGGGAAAGCCCTGTCACAGAGGCAGGGTGGAGAGGGGGAGGGGGTGGGAAGGTGGGAGGGGTACTGGGATCATTGGTGGTGGAGAATGCGCACTGGTGGAGGGATGGTTAACCGATCATTGTATGACTGAAATGCAAACATGAACGTTTGTAAGTATGTAACAGCATCTCATGGTGATTCACTAATAATAATAATAATAATAATAATAACAATAACAAATGGCTTCTTCTTCCTGCGTCTCCTGTGCTCATTTCAAGTACAGTATATTTTTCAGGTCTTAAACAATGAATAGCGGGATGTCAAGTAACCAAGTGAAAGAATTTCATGAGTGCTCCATGAAATTCTTTATGACATCCCTGCTGAGAATGGTGTCTATTGTTTTCCAAACATGCTGTCTCCTTCACTTTCTTCATTTCATACCATTTTCATCCTCAGTATGAAGAGGATCTTTTGGTAACTTGGAATTATGCTATGGAGTGATCCTAGTTAGCAAGAAAGGTTGAGTTCACCCCCCCGTGCCCCTCCCAGCCCCCCTCACCATCCATTTTATATAGGAGCTCCTCTTTTTCAAAAAAATTAATTAATTGATTAAGTTTTATTTTTTAATGAATCACAATGAGATACAGTTAGACTTACAAACTTTCGTGCTTATGTTTCAGTCATACAATGATCGAGTACCCATCCCTCCACCAAGTGCCCATTCTCCACCACCAATGTTCCCAGTATCCTTCCCACCAACCCCCCTGGTCTCCCCCCCAACCCCCAATCCCCCTCCCCCCCTTTCCGATGCCACGGCCTCTGTGGCAGGTGGATCCCCTTTTACTCTCTCTCTCTCTCTCTCTCCCCCCCCCCCCCGTTTGGGGCGTTGTAGTTTGCAATGCAGGTATTAAGTGGTCATCATGTTTGGTCTATAGTCTACTTTCAGCACACATTTCCCATCCCGAGCAGGTCCTTCAAGCATCCTTTACTTGGTGGTCCCTTCTCTATATGAGCTGCCTTTTAAGAGCTCCTCTTTGAAGAATATAAAGGTCCTTTGCCAAAAATATAAAAAGCATTATCCAATGGGATTTTCTAGATAAAATATAGGAACGAAAGAGAATGAGGCTAGCAAACTGAAGTTGGAAAAGAAGGATCCTAGAGATATCATGGGCAAGGATTACCTAAATAGGCCAGGAAAATGCTCACCAATGGAAAGATTCCTGAAACAATAATGAACAAACTCTTTTTTTTTTTTTTTGTGCAGCCATGACTACAATTAGCTGACCAGATGAATTGAGTCATTTCTTGTGGCTGACCTACATCTTTGGATTTTCTGTCTCTGTGTGCTTGCATGGATCACGTCTTTCTTCACTTTTTTTTTTGTTTGTCTCATTCTCTAGTGATAATTAAAATGATAATATCAATAACAAGCACCACTTTGGGGATAAGGAAATTAAGGCTAAGAGAAATAAGACAGGTGTCTTATGGCCAGAAATGGCAGCATTTGAAATCCCTGAGACAGATGCTGGGCTGTTTATGCTGAGTCACAAGGCGTGACAGATTAGCAGGGAGAGTATGGGCTTGGAAACCAGGCAGTGTGGATGTGGATCTTGGTCTAACTTCTTACTGGCTGCAGAAGCAAGTCTTTGCCACGCTGTGCTACCCTCTCCTCTGTGATGGAGAGACAATTCGAGAATATACTTCCTGTGATTGTTAGGAAACTTAAACTGGTTAAGAATGAAAGTGGCCCAAGTTCTCAGGCTAGTATGGGTGACATTCACTGTCCAGTTTGCTTTCTCTTCCTTGGCTTCCTATGTTGAGTAACATAGTGCAGTGCACACAATTTCTCTGCAGATGTGTCTCAACTTTACATCATATGTGATTAGTTTTAAGAATAGACATGTTGGGGCTGGAGTGATAACACAGCAAGTTGGGGCTGGAGTGATAACACAGCGGGTTGGGCGTTTGCCTTGCGTGCGACTGACCCTGGTTTGATTCCCACTATCCCATGTGGTCCCCCAAGCATCGCCAGGAGTAATTCCTGAGTGCAGAGCCAGGAGTAAGCCCTGTACATCTCTGGGTATGACCCAAAAAGAAAAAAAATAGACACGTTTTCATACACCCTGCTAGTGTTTGTCAGTTTTGTTGTTGTTGTTGTTGTTGTTGTTGCTATTGCTTTTATTGAACAAATAGGCATTGAAAAAATATCAACTGCCTAGTATTATACAGCAGAGAATATTTAAGAATGTAGACTCTGGCATCTGACTAATCTCTGCTCAATTCCCAGATCTGCCGATCTCTAGCTATGTGCTCTTGAGCAAGTGACTAAAGCAAGCAGTGCCCCAGTTTCTTTTTCCCACACTGGGGATAATAAATATTTCCTACCTGGCTTGTTTATACTCAGGATTCTATAAATTATTACATGACAGATGCTCAGAATACTACAGAAGTAGTTATTTTAATGTTGTTTTTCCTTTAACGGTTTATATCTTATCTCCCAGAGTAGGCCGTAAACTTTTGGGAACCAGGGACTTGGCTAATACAGCAACACTTCACTTTCCATTCATGCAAATTCCAGCATGGAATTTGCTCAGATCCGGGCTGCTCACAGTGAGGAGTCTCTGTAATGTGTTTTTTTTTCTAAATGGTAACTCCATGACCCTGTTTTGCTTCCTTCTCTGAGATCATGATAAGTCACCTCTCTTATGTCAGCACTGATAGAAGACTGGAGGGTGGGAGGGATGGTTTTCAGGTCATTCACAACATTTCTGCTTGCGTTTCATTGGCCAGAACATTTCTCATGACCCACCTCATGCGAGTGTCTTGGACAGGACAGTTGTCCTGTGTGCCCATGAAAACACTGAGGTAGTTTGGTTTACACAGAGCATTTATTCGGCCACGTCATTGAGGGCCTAACTCCCCAAAGGAAAACCGACATGTTAGTAGAAGAGAGATGGGAAAATGCTATTGGTTAGATTATTAGATTAATTATAAGGTTATTTATGTGACCCAAGTGTCTCTTCAGCAGATGCTCATCTTACCACTTTTGTCTTCAGAAAAATGATAGGGGCTGGAGCGAAAGGACAGCAAGTAGGGTGCTTGCCTTGCACACAGCCAATGTGGCTTAGACCCCATGTGGTCACCTGAGCACCACCAAGAGTGATCTCAGAATAGAGCCAGGAGTAAGCCTTGAGCACTGCTGGGTGTGGTTCCCAAGAAAAAAAACGAAAGGTAAAGATTTTTGGGGGGTCATACGTGGCGATGCTCAGGAGGTTACTCCTGGCTCTGCACTTAGGAATCACTCCTGGCAGTGCTCGGGGGATTATATGGGATGCCGGAAATCCAACCTGGGTTGGCTGCGTGCAAGGTAAAGGCCGCGTGCAAGGTAAAAGCCCTCCCGGTTTCACTCCGGCCCAAAAGGTGAAGATTCTTCTTTTTTTTCTTATTTAAATTTTTTTAATGAATCACCTTGAGATGCAGTTACAGATTTACAAACTTTGTGCTTACGTTTCAGTCATACAATGATCGAGTACCCATCCTTCCACCTGTGCCCATTCTCCACCACTAATTTTCCCAGTATCCCCAAAAGGTAAAGATTCTTAAGCACTTGAGTCAGCCACTTTAGACTCTGAATTCCAGCTGCACCCCACGGCTCTTGGTTATGTTCCCAGGTATTGCTTGTTCCAAAGGGAAGTGGCGTATATTGTGCCCACATCTCCACAAATCTTCCTCTGCCTTAAATTTGTGGAGAGCATGATCTCTATAAAACTTGCAGGACTGGGCTGGAGTGAGAGCTTTTGCCTTGCACCCAGAGGATCTGGGGGGGAATGCCACTGACCCCTGGGTGCAGAGTCAGGAGGAAAATCTGAGCAATGCCAGATGTGGTCCCCTCAACAAAACACCACCATCACTATCAACAGCAAAGCACCCCCACAAAACTCGAGGAATTGGAGGGAATGTCTAAACAGAATTAAAGGCAAAGGAATGTGATTAGTTTTGTGACTGAACTATAAACAACCTGGAAGATGTAGGCAATTGGAAAGTTGGCTTTTAAATTATCCAACTTTTTTTAGGATTAGAAAAGGACTGATCCTAAGTTAATTTAGGAAAGTATTCCTTACTAGTGAGCTTTGAAAATTGAAAATAAAACCAAAAGTGAACCATAGGCACTTTGAATTTTTATTTCAGATCCCCCAGTTTGTTACTGAGGGTTCTCAGCTGATCTTTCTTTTTTCTTAACAATGTTTTATTTTATGTATCTATTTTTTAAATTTAATTTTACTTTTGTAAAGTTGTTCACAATAATTTGATACATGTAATATTCCAACACCAATCCCACCACCATTACACCTACCTACCACCATATTTTGAATGTTTCCACACAGACCCCCAAACCCTGCCCCCAAACCAGGACTAAATAATTTATTTTGTATTGCTTATGAATAATCCTCAGGTGATCTTCTAATTTAAGGTTTTGTTTTGTTGGCAGTGCTTAGGGTTTAGTGCCGGCTTTACTCTCAGGGATTACTCCTGGAGTTCATGGGGACAATATGGGATGCCCAGGATCGAACCCAGATTGGCCTGGTGAAAGGCAAATGCCTTGCCCATGGTACTATCGCTCCAGCCATGAACTTTTATTTAACTGTCTTAGAACAACTTACTGTTTCTCTGTGCCTTCTGGTCATTGTCCAAGAAGGTCTTCTTATTTCTTTTTTTCTTAATTAAAAATATTATTTTTGCCATTTAATTAATTCATTTTGCCTTTATGCTGTGGTTTACGGATTTGTTCATGATGGTTTGGCAGAGGCATTCAATATTCCAACACCAACCCACCACCATTACATCTTCCCTCCACCATTGTCTCCAATCTTTCCAACCACCCCTTAAGCCTACCCCTGTAGCAGGCCCTCAATCATTCATTTGATATTTCTTTGTATCAATGATTTGCTAAGAGAATGATCAAAAAATATTTCTTTAGGAGAATGTTAGTGAGGAGTGTTGTATCTCACTTTAAAGTCATTAAGGTTTTGTCATCTTTTTGTGATTTATTTGTGAATCTGAAATAGGCCCACTTTCGGAATGCCGTCTTTTTCACGAAGAATGACAGCTTTGTAATTATTACTCTTGCTCTCCACTATTTACAGTTCTTCATCGCCAAACCCCCCAATCTCTTTGTTTCCCCTTCCTCAGAACTCTTCTTATTTTAAAGAGTTGCTCTTTTCCTGATTGCATCTAAGTACTTGATTCCACTTTAATATAGACTCTGCCTTCTCTCCACAGGCCCTTTCCCTCCCACATGTCAAACCTGATTAAAAAAAAATTATTGTGGGCACCATGGTTTACAATACTTACCAGATCTGATTTATGTTGTGGACCAACTGTTTGTGGAGGGATTTGGAATGAAGCCTATAAAAACAGAGCTCTGGCTACTTGCATAGTGTTCCCACTAGATGGCAGTAGTGTAAGGGCTGTAAATGCAAGTTCCTAACCCTTGAAACGGAGTATCAAAAGAGAACACAGAATCCTAGTCAGTGAACACCCCATTCCTTCAACGGCACCCAGAAAGCAGTGTAGGGGTGTGAGCACATTTCTTTCTGTAAGGAGACCAATGAAAGACTGGTTATGAGGGTTAGTATGAATGCAAACTGGGTATTGTCGATTTAACAAGAGCCAATAAAAGTGTTGATGACTCCGTCTCAGATTCCTCCACTCCATTAAGTAAGACAA